>NW_010511031.1:22774-32021 GCF_000687285.1 Phaethon lepturus | reverse complement strand
GCTGAACCAGCAGTCTTCAAAGTAGAACATTTAAATAAGGAGGAAGGCATATTTCCTAGATCCTCAGCAGAGGTTTATATCCTTTGTAGGGGCCTGAGAAACATAAATTTAATATCTGTGGCAATAAATCTACTGATAAGGCATAATCTGATTAACAGTCCAGCTATTTTGCTGTACCTCATAAAAAAGCCAAAAATTAAAATTCTTTTTTTTTTTTTTTTCTTCCCTGTCCTTAGATTTGGACTTAGGACACTGTGGTAAACTGAAGGCACGTTCAATAACTAGGTGCTCTTGGCAGCTGTGTTAGGATAATTCACTCCATCATGCAATGCAGCTTCCTGAAATATATGCCTATACTATGAACCATACTACACACATAACTTCTGAGAGGGAGAGGGAGAGAGAGAGAGTGCAGTATTCTACAAAAGTTTTAAAACCTGCATAATTCTTAAAACAGAGTAAAAACCTAAAGATAAATACAAACTATCAGGACAGCAAATTCAGTCCTGATGTAAACAAATCTAAAGCTATTTTTATTAAGGTAAACTAAAAAATTTGAAACCAATTTTTGTAGAAATTTCCATTACAGGAGCTTTAGAAGTCTTCCATCTTTCTGAAGTGCCTCACAAAATAATTTTGAAAAATGTTAAGCTTTAAAATAAGCAGTGATTATCTGTTCTCTTTGTCACTGAGTACATTCCAAGGGTTGATGTTTAAGCAGTTGTATTGATTTAAATTTATTTCTCCGTTTCAGTTCTGACAATCCACTCCCCATTTCCAATTTGTTTCCAAACTTTTCTAGCTTGAAGAAGGTCTGGCGGACAGCGTGCAAATTTCAGTCATCATCTTGACATACTCTCCATTATTACTATAAACATCTTACAGCTTTCCAAAGTTGGCAGTTTTAAAATGTATCAAAATGGAAAAAAATAAACCAAAACCAAATGAAAAACATACATGCAGCAGCTTCATTCCCTGAAGGTTTTGAGTAGGATTCACTATACTGCATTCAGCGAAAACAAGTAACAGAAGATAAAAAGGAAAACCAGAGTCTGAAATGTTTAATGTTGCCAAAAACAAAAGGAGTTTTGAAGAAATGTGATTTATATGTATGTAGGTTTTTTAAAAAAGACAATTTCTTTTACAAAAAAAGTTTAGTTTGATGTATGATTTATGCTCTGAACATTTCAAGTGGGAGAAAAATAGCCACAGATAAAAAAGGTAAAACTTGCTTTCAGACCAAGAAGAGTAAAGACTTTTGATCTAGTACTCTGCAGAACAATATAAACACACCCACATATGGTCACCTTTCCTGAACCACCTTGCAGCTTCTGTCATGATTTCTTCTACCTGTAAGGCAATGAGAGCAAAAATGCTTCATTCACTATGAAAACATCATGGACTACAGAATATTGCTTAGCGTTAATAAACCAGCCTATCCTCTCCAGTAGTTTGTCAGTATTAAAGATGCATGTCATCATCACAGGACGTGGCAGAACATTTTCCATTATTTCCACTGCTTAGTAAGCAAATACATCCGTAGCTCTCACACATTCACAACTCTTAGAGCTGTGCTGACGAAGACCACTGAAGATCTCATCTTCATGAGAAACGTGCCATTCGCCTCCCTGATCCCTCTGCAGCTTTTGTATATTCCTCTGCTGACCACTGCTCTTCTGTCACAGTTTTCCATGTAGGTCTTTGGTACTGCTGTGTTTGTGGAAAAGGCCTTCAGGGTAGAAGTACAGTAGAACAAGACTCAATTTTTCTCAAACTTGTCACCAAAAGTAATCACCCCAGAAAAAGAACAACTATCTGTACTGTTCATTCACTGTCCACATCATTCTTCCTAGACAGATTAGCTTTTTGAATTCTTTGATCAAAAGACAGTGTCAAAGAGAAAGAACATCATAAACAGACTGCAAACTCGATTCAGCTTCTTCCTGAAGTATTTGGTGCACATGTACTTTTAAATTAAGTAGCAGTTTAATGGGCAGGATAAAGATGTTCCAAGAGGTGTATCCCAAGCCTAACTTCTGCCAGCCTGTGGAAATCATGTGTCCTTTTACTGCTTTATAGAAATTTATGCCGTATGAATTTCATGTAGGTTTGGTTTTAATCTTGTAATGCATCTCAGATAGGAATAAATCAGTGTTACCTCAAGATGTGAGTGAATAAAGAAAATAAGGATGAACAGAAACAGAGTTTGAAAACCATCTTCATCTAGCAATCTTTATTCTTTCCCACATTTCCACTCCTTTTTTTTCTATACCTTCTTTTACAAGTCACTTTACCCACCTGCTCTTCCTCCATTACTAAGTTGGATGAAATGTACAGACAAACCTTGTTTCCATGTTAATCAGACCTTGACCTTGTTTTTCAAGATATGCTCCTGTACATATCAGTTGGGATTTGTGAACAAATAAATACAGTTTCGCAAATTCTACATGTGCAATGTACAAATTCTGTGTATGGAAATGGTAAATGTCCTAGAGCTTTTTCCCCCTCTTCTTGTGTCCTTCCATAATGGCAGGCCAGTCATTCCTTCATTTTAGCTGCTTCCCTGTGGTATATATTCCATACTTCAGGCTTGTGTCATGGTTTAACCCCCGCTGGCAGCTAAGCACCACACAGCTTCCTCACTTGCTCCCCCCACGGCGGGATAGAGGAGAGAATTGGAAGAGTAAAAGTGAGAAAACTCGTGGGTTGAGATAAAGACAGTTTAATAGGGAAAGCAAAAGCCACCTGCACAAGCAAAGCAAAACAAGGAATTCATTCACCACTCCCCATGGGCGGGCAGGGGTTCAGCCAACTCCAGCGAAGCAGGGCTCCGTCACGTGTAACGGTTACTGGGGAAGAAAAAATGCCGTAACTATGAACGACCAGCCTTCCTTCTTCGTCCCCCAGCTTTATATGCTGAGCATGACATCATATGGTATGGAATATCCCTTTGGTCAGCTGGGGTCAGCTGTCCTGGCTGTATCTCCTCCCAACTGTTTGTGCACCTCCAACCTACTCACTGGTGGGGTGGGGTGAGAAGCCCAAGAAGGCCTTGATTCTGTGTAAGCACTGCTCAGCAATAACTAAAACATCTCTGTATTATCAACACTGTTTTCAGCACAAATCCCAAACATAGCCCCATACTAGCGACTGTGAAGAAAATTAACTCTGTCTCAGGCAAAACCAGCACAGTTTGGAATGACTTTTACCCACAGACATTGCAATATCTAGATCCCCTGATGGCACATGAGCTACCTCAGAGAGCTTCCAGCCTGGGAAATCTTTCCCTTTCTCTTATGCATCTAACTGTATTTGCAAGTGTCTTACAGAAGGGAAGAAGCTCCAGATGTTACACTTCTCACTGTAGAAACACAGACTTCAAGAGTCAAATTACACCAGTTTTCCATTCCATATAACCCTATGTGAGGTTTGAAAGCGTGTAAAAGAAAAATTGGTGCAGCCCTGATCACCAGTTAGCTCAGGCACAATTTCAGAAAACAAGAGGCAGGAGGACTTTGCCAGATGAGCTCTGCACAGTCAGACCTGCTATCCTCCAATTTGGCACAGAATCAGAGCAGAGGAATCTGGGAGGAGAGACATGGGTTATCCCAAGGTAAACTGAGGATCAATCAGTTCAACCAAAATCATTTTGATCACAGGCTTGCATTACAATAATCCACTTGGATTTCATTCCCATGTTCAACTATCATGGGCACTTCCAACGGTTGCAGCAGATGAAGGCCTTGGACCCCTCAGCTTCCTCCCACAGATACCCAGGAAGGAGTGCTCTGGTCCCTTCCCCTGTAGCAGGAGGATGACCAAGGATGGGAGGGTCACTGGCAAAGACCAATTATTAGCAGATGCTGTGCCCACCTTGCTGTTGCCTGCCTGCTCATCCCATCCCTTGGCAGGAGAAAGGGCTTCCAGTGCAATCAACAGCAAGAATCCCACAAATCCAAACAAAAAGCAGATTTCCTGTGCTTAAAACTGCCTCAGCAGGAGGTACAGAGGGGTCCATGAAAACAGTTCATAATGGGGGGTATGCTGAAATGAAATACAAGTGGATTACACTGCTTCGGTGGGAAGAGGTGAACTTTTTTTTTTTTTATTTGCTCAGGTAGCTGGTAGCATGACAAATTCAGGGACGAATAGAGATCTTTTTTACAGATCATTAGAATTAAAATGATGAGCATTAATGTGGTTATCAGATTTCTCCACTTTTAACCAGAGTTCTCCCTAGTCAAGTTGGATTTGTATTTTGTGGTTGGATTTCTTTAGGAGAAAATAACTCAAATCCTTCACTGACTGCCTTGCCATGCATCCCCAAAGTTTTTTAATCTATGTATAACAATACTTAAATCACCATGACATTTACAATAAATATTACGTGGTTTATTATTTATTTTAAAACTTTAATTGGCACAGTGTATTAACAGCACTATATTCACAGTGCCCCTTAAGAGTTCTCCAGCATTAAAAGACAAACCCAACTTAAATTACACTAGTACCATTTCTTACTTTCCTTTAGCATGTATGTACTATACAAAAAATGAATGAATGAATGAATGAATAAATAAATTACCCAACCATTTTATTTTGCAGACTACCCATGTATTAGAGTTGATTCAGCTTTACTAAACACTAGGCACTATTTTAATCCTGATGTTTTCCACTGTATGCTATGAGTTTTTCCCCAAAAACAATCGTCCCCAAAAGTAAATAACTAACAACCTTCCTCCCTTCCTGCACTTTTTTACTCTTTGGGAGCTTCTTATTGTTCCATTTTCATTGCTATTTAGGGTAAAAGCTCATTAAAATATTATGAAGCTCACAGCATAATTACGTGGCAGCACTTGCCAATGAATAACATCTGCAGCAATGTGTATGTGTATTTATATTGCAGTATAACCCACTCATTTATTTTTTCTGCATTGCCTCTGTTTTAAATTCTTTGTCCCAAGTAAAGCACCAGGCAAATGTGTAAACCACACAGGCTACAGTGCAGCCGTTGTCGTTGAGTGCAGTGCCAAATATAATTTCATCATTAGACCAAGGTTCATGCCAGGGTAAACTACTCTGTGTTAGATGTCTGCAAAATGTTATTTGCTCTTTTTATTATATTATTATTTTAAACTTATCTGTGCTGAGATTGGGTTCTTTCTGTGTGTCTGATTTTGGTGCTTGCTGTCTGTGCATGTTATGTCCTAAGACGAACTGCATTTGGAAAATGAGCAGAGAGACCAGCCAACACTTACTGCCCTCCCCCAGCCTGTCTCTTACAGTAAAACAGAACTGGAGTCCTTTGTAATGAACATTTTGTCAATAATGAGAGACAGTGTAGTCCCCAAGTACTTGGGTAAGCACACGGTGTCATTTCGGTTTGACTACTTGTATTTGTGGAATTGGGTTAGCTGTAACAGGATCACACAAAAAGAGAAGGAGAGAAAGCTGTTCTCCTATTAAAAAATAAAGAAAAAGGCTTGTAGCACAAGAGATTTACCACAATCTGTGGCAGAGACAATAGCGCGTATGAACTCCTCTGAGCAAAGCACATTGACCTAGCCAGTCGATATAACACTGCATGTGTGCAGCCTTTGAAAATCACATACTTAAAAAAAGACAGTATAAAGACATAGCAAAAATGCTTAGGGAAATGGGCTGTGATTGGAATTTTTGCGGTACTGAGGTCTTTTCAGGACTGTGTTCCTCCCTCCCTCCCTGACACCACCCAAGAGCTGCAGCTCTGACTGTTTGCCAAGAATCTGACATACACCTACCCCACATTTAAAGCTGTCAATCATTCTTATGCTTATAAATAAAATGAGTCTCCAAAAGAATTTAGAACATAGAACAACTGATAACAGAGCTTTAAAAGGCTGTTACTGTAGTGTGTGCCTTTCATTCTCCCATGTTAATCTTCCTATTGTTGAAAATATTGTCCTTTGGGAACGTTCTTGGAGCCTGCACTGCTCTCGGGTTTTTCCTCCTTTCTCTGCCAGTTGTTTCTAGATCGAAACTATTTTGCTAGACAATTACAACCATATGCATTTAAAAATATACATTTTCTTGAATTAACTATAAAAGATATCATAAATACAGGTAGCCTTTAGGAAGGTTTGTGTGTCCTCATGAACTATGGCTCAAAAACTTTATTAAGTAGGGAGAAAAGGCAAGGCAGCAGCATTCCTTTATTATATATGTTTAGAAGCACTGAACCTTGCAGCTCTGACCTAAGCTTTTTGGTATTTTTCAGCCAAGCCCAGATCAGACTGTGCATTGCAGAAGTCCCATCACCCAATTTTCTCAAAAATCATCACTACAGTTCTCTGAATCTCATCTGGACTATCTCTCACAGCCCCAGATGACCCTGTTTCCTTCTCTTATTACTAACATGCCTCTCCCCACACACGCTTAGATTACAATCCTGTTCAGGGTTCACTCTGAATGAAATTAAGGGTCTCTCTTTTGTTCCAGATGTAGAAGTTTTGCAGGCAAAAAGTAATAAAAAGACATGGAAAATGAATCTCATAGAACTCTGCACAGAAAGAAAACCATAACTTGCTATTCATGGGCCTTTGAGAATAAGCTGATGAAGGCATCAAACCGTAATTCTGTTCCCTGCTACTCTGATCATCTCCAAGTCTGCTAGGGCATAAGAGTTGAGCTTCGAGCTGGTGAATTGAGTAGGAAAGCTATTTTGTATGTAAACAAAATAAGAACTGTATTTCCTTAGCAGTGCTCTTGTAGAGAACTGAAAATGCTAACTCTCCTTCTCTGCTACCGCCCAACAGGCATAATGCCCTTACAAAATAGGGACGTAAGGAACAAAGCAGAAGCACCAGCAGAAGTCTCAGGCTTATTGATGGTACAAAGCAGAATTCGCTGTCTTAATGTTCCTGATGACTTTTTATACTGCATCTTTTAAAGCCTGCCCAAAGAGAGATTAAAAAATTTTGTGGTGGTTAAAATAGGAAAGCCAAAACAAAATAGAGGAGAAAACAAAATAAAGATCACTGGCAATTTGTGCTGGGGCAATAAAGGGTTAATCGAAAGCAAAGTAAATGAGTCTTCCATTCCTTCCTCCTCCACTCTTTTAAAATGGCTAGAGATAAAAAGGGATTTATGTTGGAGAAAAATGCATTCTTTCTACCCCTTTTTTTTCCTGTTTGGTTTTTTTTTTTTTTTCATTCGGCACCCTGTACCTTCAAAATGTGCAGTGTTGCCAGAACCACGTAACTTTTACCTGTGCCAGCTTGGAAGCAATTTCAGTGGAAAAGCCTGGTTAGGTTCTTCCACACACCTCATTTTCATAATAAGTGAAAAGCCAACAGGCGTCCACCACATTGTCCAGAATTTTAAAAAGCAGAGATCTACCTCTTGTCTGCTGCTCCAGGACAGCAAAATAGGAACACTTGCAAATTAAACTGGGGCAGGGCGGGGGGTGGGGGGTCCTTGATAGTACACTCAGTTTTACTGCTCAGATATTTCTGCTGGGATGTAACTCAAGCAATTAAAGAAAGCTACACGCTAAAAAATTTTTTAAACAGCCTTTCTTGAGCCTTTGGTCTTCAGTGGTTGTGAATGGACCCTCCTGCAAAAGTGAGACAGTAGCTGGATGCCCTTAGAAACTTTATCAAGGTATGGACCCAAACCTTTGCAGAGTTGGGAATCCATGGGTATGGCTCCAGCAAAAAGACATGGGATGAGTAAAGTAAAAGGAAATCATGAAATGGAGACAGCAGCTGCCAAATTTACCATGCAGAGTAAAAACTATTTCCCAATAAACCCTCTGAGACACCAGAGCAGTATTTCATGTCTGTGTATCAAAGCTAGTTATGTCTGCTCTTTCCTTTTATTAACATGCTGTGTTACAGAATGTGAAGAAAAACATAGAGTATGTACTTCAAGACTTATTTCTGTGAGCCAAAAGCAAGCATTTGGGTTGGTTATACGCAAGCAGCCATGCCCTGATCATATGCCCCATACGTCTGGGACTTCAGAGCTGAGTCACTGTCAGTCACCAATGTGAGACACGCTCGCCATATGCAGAGGAGAAAGGAGAAATTACTTCTGTGAGAATCAAAACTGGCCACCAGAATAATGGATGGCAAGTATTCCAGTTATATTTAGGATCATGTATTTACAAACAAAATCCATGCATTTATTTTTCCCCTTTCAGCCCCCTTTTTAGATGAAGCAGTTGGGACAGAGTTGACTAGTACATACTCCAATATCAACTGCAGACAGTAATCCTGCTAATTCAATTGCATATGTCATAAAAACAGTTACTGAAGAGCCCAGAAATTCACAGCATCCCCTGCCATTAACAGAAAATGACTGGTGAGATTTTATTTTTTTTCCTAATAAATTTCAGTTAAAGCTTGATTTTAATTAGAAAACCCAGGAGAATTAGGTCCAATTCATTCTTGTTTTGCATGTGGTTGAAATGATCACAATCCAAGAAGGGAGTAAGCCTGAACAAAGGACTGCAACAATAAACACGTGTGCAGTCTACTCTGGATTATCCATGGCTAGATTAACCAGACTCGTCAGTGCCTAGTGCCACAGAGTAATAAGCAGGGTACACTATTCTCCTGGGCTCTGCTCTGTGTGTTACTTCTTACTCAGTAATTTTTCTGGACAGAAATCAGTTTAAAAGCGGTTTTTTTCTAATGTTGGTGTACCAAAAATGTATTTGTAGCCTAATTTAAAATCACTCTATATTATCCATGCCTTTGTTTTTACACAGGTTGTTCCATTTCATCCACATCCATATTCTCCAGGATGACTGAGTCAACTGCTTCCTTTCCAGTGTTACTTTAATTTGTTTAACTCTGCTTTTAAGTCTGCTAGCAAACTGTTTCATAAGTCCTGTATTGTAAGAATCTCCTCCTCAGTCCTAGTTACTGTCCAGGTTAGTTTTCCTGAAAGTTGACTGGAGCATTCTGCACTATTTAAAAAACAGAGAGGAGGGCTGAATTTGGTCTGTTGCTCGAGTAGGATTACCATCCATTATGAGCCATATTCTCCCCAGTCCGTTTGAATCAAGGCTAAATCTACGCAGGTCAAAGAAGGTAAAGATATGTAGGCATGAGAAACAGGACCTCTGTGTATAATTCGGTCCTCTCCCACATCAAAAACTTGCCACAGAGAGTCAGTTCCCCATTGTTACAAGAAAATGGTGTGAAAATGAATAATGTTGGTGTGATGCACAGTGCAATCACATCACATCTGCTGAGAAAAACAG
>NW_010511031.1:0-22764 GCF_000687285.1 Phaethon lepturus | reverse complement strand
CTGCCACTGCCAGGGAGATTCATTCCAAGGGCTGCACATCTGGATCCTGCAGCTGCCAAACTAATAGTGACTGACTGCTTCCAATCCTGGAGTAATCAGAGGTGAAGTAACAGAAGCAGTACCATCCCAGCACAATCAGTGGTATGGAAATGATACAGGTATTACTCTTCACCAAGGAGCTATTACATCTGTTTCCTCAGTATACGTATGATGCGAACCTGTTTACTAACACATGAATATCTAAACCTCTAGAACTGAGAATGATGAATTGTTTTTTCAGGGGCCGTTTTCAAAAATAGCATACCTGCCGTTAGTACAACAACATTATGTATGATCATGCTTTCCAGTTAGAAGAAAACATGAATCCTCATTCTCTGCTTGACTGGCATAATTCCATTGTTAGAGCTGGTCTGAACATGTTCCCCCGCTCTTTTCCTCCCCTTCTGCTCATTTTCTTATGCCCTGAAAAACACTAATAAACCCCCACATACTTCCAATTAGAAATCAACATTTTTCAGCAGAAGCAATTACTACAAAAACTTAAATAAAATATAAAAATCAGTAGAAAGTGGGGTTTTTTTCTCAAAATTCCATTTAATCAAAAGCTAAAGCAAAAAAAAGACAAAAGGGTTTTTTGAAAACTATTCAGTTGTTAGTGTACACAGAGTAATTTCTGAATTATACTGCTATGAAATCTGAATCAGACCATCAGAATTATCTTGCAGCTATTTGCAGTGTGCACTCACACTGCTATTTTCAGAGGAGTTGGAGACATGGTATATGAGATTTTTGAGGTTTTTCATTCTTTTCTAAATCAGAGCAGTTAGTTACCTACAAATGCATGTTCATCACACCTGCTGATTATAAACACACTCTGATTAAAGAGTATGTGCTTCTGCAAACTAAATACGCACTCTCAAATATTAATCTTTTTTACTCAAATGCATAAGATATAGACAAGTGTACTCAGTATTATTGAAACACACTCATACAAGTGCATCGTCAGAGTCTGAAAGTTGTATGCATATTTTGAAATAAGGGTACAGCTTTCAGTAATATCCTGAATGATCTGGAGTCTCGCCTAGAAATCAACAGGAAAATACACTAGTATTGTGAGGTGGATAAAGGTAATTGTGAATTCTACCCCTGAACATATCTAGTCATTAGTAATTCCCAGACTTTGTTTATATTTGTCTCAGTGATGTCAGCAACTGCAAGACCCTACTCTAAGGAACTCAGTTGTTGCATCTAGCTTGTAGTCTTTGTCATGTTCCTACTTTACACTGTTATGTCTATCATGCCCTTACATATGCACTGAATAAAATCTAACATTTTGGGTATACTTTACAGACTGTGTACAGTGGCAAGTGTACAGAAGCAGGTGTACAAAATGGGGATGATGATGTTAACTAGGAAGCAGTACAAACTCTTGATATGTCTTACTGAATCAGTGACAGATCTATGGAAATAATCCTAGGTATAGACACAGAATTAAGGAAATTTAGCAGGTTATGCAAGTAAGAAATTTAGAAATGTTTTCTGTTTTATTTACTTGTGCACTTTGCACTTTATCTCAGTTCATTTAATTTAACCAGGGTGTCTGATTCCAAATATTCAAGAGGGTAGTAATCATTAATCAGTTTTATCCTCACCATGTGCACTTGAGGAAGGGAAGCGTTATCCTGATCTAAAGACAAAGATGTGTAAACTAAGTGACATACCTCAGATCTGCCAGTAGCTGTGGCACAAGGTGGGATTTTTATCATGTCTTCAGAATCTTATTTCAATGACTTGGCTAGACTGAAGACCACTTTTTTATTTTTAAGAAAGTGTTTGTTTGTTGAAATTCAGCCACATTCCGGCTGTTGATTCATAGCTTTATGATGGATTGGTGGAGAGAATGAAAACTTATGACTTGTCCATGTAAAGGATTTTCTATGACATTTCCGGTTTAAAATCTCAAGTAATCCTGGGATACACAATGCCTATATTTATTCCAGTTTGACTAGAGGAGGACTTAGAACGGAGGAGCATCTCGAAAAACTGTGTAATCAGAAAACAGGGTAAAAGCAACATGAGGTACTACAAAAAAAGTGGGTACTGTGTGCTGCTGGACTACCTGTACTTTGGACTGAGGAGCCTAAACATAAGATGGGTCTACAGCAGCTGAGGTCAAGCAGGAACAAGACAGATGAGCTCCTTTAGGTATAGCTGCTAGGACTGGAATATCTTGTTCCCATCAGTGGAATATACACAACAGATTACTTGGGCCAACACCCTTGCCCATGGCAGGAGTGACTTTTTTATTGACCACAGAGCATCAAGCAAGGACTGTGAAACCAATAGCTAAGAACCCTCACTTATTTTTAAACCATGAATACTTGTAAAGAGACATCTCCAGTTCCAGGACGAATTATCCTAAGACACCAGACCAGTACTGTCCCAATTCTCTGTGTTCCTACTGTAAGTCATACCTACAATCCTATTTGCTTTTTTTATCTCCTACCAGACATTTATTTTTCCTATGTAAAATAAATGACCCTATCCGAAGTTAAAGAACCTGAGGAAGTCAATATTTAGTATCTCCAGCAGTTTTTCATATTTGGTCCAAAGTGAAAGACACCCTCTGGGGGACCAGTCACAACATTTGTTTTTGTACACTGCAGTAGACCAGGATGAAGATAGTACTTTGCTAGGGACAGTTTTGGTCCTGACTTCACCTGTGGGAATTGGAGTTGACAGTCAGTCATGATCAAAACTGCGTTAACTGTAGTAGCCTGACACCAAATACTCTCAGATACCTTTCCCAACCACACAACATGAAGGAAAATGTAGTTAATTACCCTCCATGGCTTCCTGTCTGCTTCAAAGGCCACCTGCTTGACACATCTGATTAACAGCATTTCTCCACTGTATCAATGTTCTGTTTTTTCCTTCTACTTTTTCCTTTTGATATTTGTCAGTGTAGTGTCCCTACTACTGCAGACAAATGAGAAAAATAGGGATTGTTTTGAAGAGGTGATGATCAACAAAGAACGTTATAAACCCACATGGTCATTTCATCATCACCTGCTTTTAGTTTTCGTCTTCTGCATATGAAGGCCATCTCCTATCTTCACAGATGGTGAATCAGCTCCATTGTACATGTGTATCAGAGCAGAATTTGGCTCAGTGACTTTAGCAAGAAGGTTATAATCTGTCTTTTTCTGTTTCACTTATTACATGGTGGAGTTTACCACTTTGCCCCATAAATTACATCTTAAATTGTGTTTATAGTCAGAAAAATGACTGTAAAAATGGTGTGTGTGCAACAGAACTGCTTCATGTTTGCACTGAGTTACATATGCTTTGTTTTTTGAACATAAATAGACTTTTTTTCCTCTTTATTTCACAGAAACTGATCCAGCTAGAGGACAATGAGCTTGTTTCTTTCATGATTCATGCATTATCAACACAATTGATAATTAAGTGTTTACAGTTGCAGATCTTTATTTAATACAGAAAAAGGAATGACATTAGTCAGAAAAAAAACAGCTTATACTTCATTTTCTCTTTTATAGACAGAGACTTTTTTTCAGTTTTACCTTTTATCATTGGCTACAAATTACATACAAATTAAACAGTAAATCTTACCTTATGGTCAGTGAGAAAAGTGTGGATGTAGCTGATTTCAGACAGAAAATAGATCTAATTTAGAAATGGGAGAGGGACAGTTTTCACCATATTGCTTTTCAGAGCAAGCTCTCGTTTTCAGGAAAATTTGGTGAGGATTGTTTAGGATGTTCTTGTTACCCTTTTAAGTCTCTTGGACTAACAACTGTGCTCATGGTGAACAAAGGGGACTTCTGTGTAGTTCAAATATATTTATTACATTAATCCAGTTCTAGAGGTCTGGGGTTTTTTTCTTGTTACCCATCAATGCCTTCAGACAGCAATACTTAAAACAAAAATGTGGTATGGGAAGTCAATGGCTCTGTAGTAACAATACTCCACAAGATGCTGTGCAAAATTCATATCCTATTTCTTTGACAAGGGAGGGAGTCCAGACTGGCTGGCAAGGACATCTAATCTGAAACAGATTTCCTTGCTGTTCAACACTCGTTGTAGAATGAGCTCACATGAAAAATCTAATACTGCTTGATTACTCATTAGTTCCAGCAACCTGCTTTCATATTTATTTCTGTCCCTAGTTGCCTTCCTTTCCATCATGTCATTACTCTGTGTAGCAAGATTTGCTGCTTGGAACACAGCACTAGACCAGCCAGGACTATAGTTTAAGCCTATCCTTAATGCTAACTGTAGCAAATGTCAGTCTTGCTGGTATAAAGCTTGCACAAAGCTCTGAGTATCAATGGTATTTTAGATCATTGGTAATCTTTATGTTGTTTGTTCATTTGCATTTTCTCTAAGCTGACTTTAAAATTAGGAAAAGTTTATTCCTCTTGGGTTTGTATTATCCCAGTCCTGCCTCCAAAGGCAGTTTCAGAGTTCAAGAAGGCATTTGCTGTTTAAAGCATGTGCATTAAACCTCATAAAACATTTTTAAAAAACTCAAACAAACCAAAACAAATCAAAACCCTGGTAACCTAAGGACTGTACAGAACAATCCTTCTCATGCAATGCTTTAAGCACTTTTTGTTTTAACATTTGTCCAAAAAAGAACATGTGCTTTTTAAAGCTAATTATTAAGTGTCCGGAAAGCTTCTTCGTCTAAAGGGAGACTTCCAAAATCAGCAATTTTTCTGGACATTTTCTGGGTCTTAAAAACCTCCAGCACGTGGTGCAGGGGATGTGATTTCTGGTTTGATTAGGTAAGTCTTTACCTTTCAGCAAAACTGTTTAGGTGTGTATTATTACATTTACCTTGAGGCATGTAAATATCACACCCAGTTACTTTGCAACCTGAGCCTTAACTGAAAAAGAAATAAACCATCCTTCAAGGGGGAAGAGGGCTGGATGTTTACCTGAAAGTAATATCTTCAGGGAACTCAGCATATAAGTAACTTTCCATTCTTAAGGCAAGTATTGTCTCACTTTGACTACATGTGGATGACAATACTCTTGAATCAAAGCACTCATTACATTTGGGGCTTTTTTCTCTTAAATTGATTGCAAATGGAGCATGATAGTAGAAGCGAGCTCCTAAATTGTAACTTTTTGAAATGTACTCGTGAAATGTTTTGGTCAACCAGTTCCCATGGCACATGTTTAAGACCAGCACTTCTGCAAGCATTTGGTCTTGAATCCACTCTCAGTTTGGTGAAATGGTTACAGGTGTAGTTTCTGTTCACTAGTTGGGGAACTTTCATCTTACAAGCAGAAACAGTGGCAAAAAAAACCCCAACAACCTCTCCCAAGAGATGAGAGACAAAAAGCCACTTTCAAGTGAGAAGAGAGTCTGTAAAGCAGTCCAGCAAATTTTTGATACCTGAAATATTTTTCCTGCATGTTTTTAAACAGGATAGAGTTTTATGTTTGCCTATATACAAGAATGCCAGATTGAAAAATACTTGATTTCCTTCCCAACGAGAGAAAGATATAAGCTAGATTTATTATCTGCCAAATGGACTTTATGTTCATTTTTCTTGTCACATTCCAGCCAAGTAATTGGGTGTATGAAGATTAGATATAAGTAGGGACTTCATCAAAAACAACTGAAAATACCTGCATTTGCCTTTTCTTCAAATATTTTCATGAACAGGGTTGGTTTAATGAGTATTAAGTAAAAATCTGTTAGGAAGGAGGGTAAAAGTGACCTCTCTGAACCACAGACTAAGTTTAGCAATCCCATTTACAAATTTGTTCATTCTTCCCTCAGCATTCCAGAAAATAACAACTTACATTTTTTTTTCTTTTTTTTTTAATTTGGAAGGTTCTAATTAGGCACTAATTTAGTTATTTGGTCAGTAAAGTAAGCAGCTTGACTTAAGATGCTATAAGCATCTAGAATTTGTGATGAAATAAATACATAAATTCTCCAAGCACTCAGAACAATTCTTACAGGCTAACTGTAAGCATTCACAATTTTAAGTGTTGACCTCGGTTTCTATGTGACAGCTTTAAACACAGCACCAGTCACATGTTCTTAAAATATCTACTAATTACTAAATGTCTCTTAAAAATCTACTAACTAATAGCCAAAATCTATTTAGTAGATGTTTTAGCAGTCTTAAAACTTGTTAAATTTCACAACATGTGACTATCAGGAAGAAACCCAAACATTATTTAGAATCCATGAATTATGTATGACTATCCTTGTATGATACAATATTTTCTTGAGAGTTTGAATGTGAACCTGAAAGAAAATAGCAGGACTGACAGCTTCAGGACAAATAAGTCAAGTTCCTCTATCACCAAAAATCATGAGAATGGCTTAATTATATGAAGAACAAATACAACATTTATGTAGTAGTTTATATTTTTCTAAATAATATTTGGTACATGTCTATATTTTTATTAGTTTATATTAAGACTTTTATATTTCTTTAAGTCATGCTTTCTCATTTCATTTGGAAGGCCTGAAAATGAATTTTAGCAAAAGTCAAAATATCGCTGTTAATTTTTCCTCTGGCATTTTAATACTAAATAAAAATCAGCAAATGAAAGAATCTGTTTCTAGTACTATTAATTCTCATTATTTCATTACGTTTTTATGGTTTTAAAACTGAAGATCCTGAAAACAATTATAATTGCTTTCAATTTTAGTAATTGTTTGTACAGTGTATTACAGTGACCTACTATAAATATCTATCTATCTCAGAGATGTATTTTTAATAGATGATTCTTTGGGAAAGGAAGGAAGAAAGGAGGTTGGGATCTTATTATTTTTGTTATAAAGGCAATGGCTGTTGCTTTTAGGATGGACAATTGTGGTTTGAAGCTGGTCCTTTATTAACTGTTTTCCCACAGAAATAATTTGCAAGTAATAACTCTTGGTCATTTAGGTTGAGTTAGAGTAATTTTCAAATGACTTCTGTGCACTGTCGTAGTTCAGGGGTTTGGCAAATAAAAACTAATAGAAGAATACCACTCAGGTATTAAGAATGTCTTTTAAAATCCTTGTGAAATTCCCATCCAAATTTGTCAGACACTATAATGCACATTTACACTTTGTCAATATTGCCTAACATTAATTCTTTTTTTTTTTTTTTTCTGGTGTGTGCTTCCAGACTAATTCATGTGCATCTGAATAACATAAAAGGAGCTGTAATGTTGAATCTGCCTTGGTGCCACTTTCACAATCACTTCTGTAACAGCACCAAATTATTTTAATTTTTGCTTTAGTTCACAAAAAAGGCATAAAAAGAATACCAAAGAAGGTGTGATAGCTGTATTTCTGCTTGTATTTCACAAGCAGCACACACTGTTCCATGTTAATTTTATCAACATCAACATGGCACCAAACCCTTTTTCAGCAATTAGGCTGTTTTTTTACCCAGTAATATTTCTGAAAGTCAAGTGATAGCGTCAGCTAATCCTGGTCATTCTGTAGCATGAGTAAAGATTATGCATGTTTGTCAACTCTACTAGTATCCCACCTTTGCCTGGTATTCTCCCCTCACTTCTGTTCCAGGTGGAGGCTTACCGTCCATACAACCCATGTTGTACAAGCTTTCTCTGGTTGTATCATTGCACACTAGACCACTTATTTTATTAAAGGTTGTTTACCTCTGGGTTCTAAATTCTATTGGCTGCGATAACAAATTTCATATATACACATTTTGAATGTTCTTCTGGTGGCAGCTTAGTTGCTAATGTGACAGTCAATATGAAGGGTTACTGGTTTAATACATTGTGGATGAGTATCACATGTAACCATCAATTTGTTTCAAGTTGACTGTAGACTTGTCTACTGTGTTCCTACATGAAGCAGTTCTTGTTACTTTGGGCTCCTTTAAGTACTCGAGATCCACTGAACATGCAATAAAATAGCAAAATTTAGTTAGCATGCATGCACAAGTTTCCTCCTTTCTTTTTTTTTTTTTTTTTAATTAAGCACTCAGGCTTACTTCAAACGTAGCACAAATATGCAAGTCAACTTTATGATTAATAGCTTCAGACTCAAATGCTTTATTTTTGGTCTTCATGGAGAATCTACGATTTCCACTGAGATTTTTTTCAACAACTTTAGCTGTATTTAAAGTTAATGAGCTTTTTCAATTAAAGCTTCAGATATTTAGCCTTTGGATAACATTTAGATGAACCAGGGTATATCTAATTATGTTGGGTGAATTCTTAAGAGTCTCTGCATATACTTCATTCATAACAAGTACATTTTATGTTGTGGGCACGTACTGGACTTCATTCTAGACTGAATGCAAATCACCCTTGTGAAAACAGCATTACCAACAGGTCTGAGAGTTCGAGGAATGACTGCAATAGCAAATGCCCTTGAGAGTATGTACAACATCAACCATTCTGAGTGGCAGAAAAATCAAGAGTGCCATTAGGTTAAAAGCTAAACAAAGAAAAGAAGGCTGGGTAAAAATATAAGAACATTGTCTAAACTGGGCAAAACATGTCAGAACAGAATATTGAAATCTTGCTGTTTGTTTATAGAAACTAGAATTGAAATCAACAAAGGAATTAAACTAAAAAAAACGCCACTTTAACATGAGAGGAAAAGGCAGGGGGGAAGACTGTGTGGTTTTCAAATTGTGTGCTTTGGTCCAGATGTACACAAGGAGGAAACAGTGCTTTACACACTGACTTCCCTGGGAGTTGATGCCTTCTGCTTTCCTATGGGAGTCCTTTGTTTCTAATGACTCTACCAGATTCCTGAGGCGCAGAAGTCACCACAAGAGATAGATAGCCTGCCTAGCCCAGAAAAACTGGCACATCAGATTAATCTGTTGACTTGCATTCAGGGCAGACATTTTAATCTGTGTCACGTCTGTCTTGTAAAACCTTGAGAACATCACTTACACTGTCCCGTTCTTGAGGAACCACCTGTAAAATGAATATGGCATTATACCCATAAAGCAGCAATTGTGAGGATATTTGCTGGAGCAAAAGGATGGCCATAAGGAAGGAGTGAGATAAATACCTATCTAGGTAAATAATAAATAATATTAAACTACAAAGTTCATCTCCAGACTGGGATTTTAAATATTTTAAACCTGGGGACGTGCTGAACATCAGCCTGTGTATTCAGCTCCTTAAAGATATGAAGCAGAAAGGCTTCAGAAAATAAAATCGGAGTTCAGGTTTCAGTTACTTCCTAATGCAGGGCTGTCCAATTGTACAGTGTAAAAATGCCTTCAGAGAAGAGCTTCACAAAAACCTAGCTCACTTCTATAAGTCTGTGTTTTAAATTCACAAATACAAATCTCTCAGTACCCTTTGTTTTTTTTGATGTTCCACATATATGCTTTTCTCAGCTCTCTTCTGCACCTGTTTCCAGGTTCGTTAGCCAGACTTAACTCATACCATAGCAGATTCAGGGCAGTCTCTGACTTCACTTGGCCAGTCAGACTTGTTGATGGGGCAGCCTTTCAGTACAGAAAGGGGACAGAGTTGCAGTTGCTTATCCTTCAGATTTAAAATTTTAATTCTGCCTTCCCCATCCAGTTGCCTGTTTTCAGAAAGGTTGATGAAGATGTAATATTCTCGGTATTCTTCTTTCTTTCTCAATTTTTCTGAAGTTGACCACTGGCTGCAAAACTGTTAGATGTGATGACACAGACAGACCGGCAAGAAGAATGGTGTGATTGTGTAGGGTTTTTTTTCCCCAAGCATTCCTGATAAACAGAATTTAAAGGCAAGGAAACAGTTTCAAAGGCTATAATTGGAGATCTGACTAAAAGAACTACCACTAAACTACATGGTCTCATTTCTCTCCTGCTGCTTCAAGCAAAACACTAACAAGAAACTGCAACAGACTATAGTTTTTAGGTCAACACTTGTACTGCAGCTTTCTGATACTATAGTGCAGTGAATGATAAAAAAAGAAATTGCTCTCTTTGTGACTGCAGACTCAGTCTAAGCCAGAACAGAACAAAGCTGATGGCTGCTTCTTCAAGATTATTCTGAGAATATATCTGATCCAAAAGAAAACGTCACCTTTCTCCTCAGCAAATGTGGCATTAAAGGGGAAAAAAGGCAAAATTCCAATCAGAACCTGCCAAAACTGTGTATCTAAAGGTATTTGCATTAGGAAGAAAAATATCCACCATGTTCTCAGCACTGAAGTATAAAATGGCTGTTTTCCTTCCATCTAAATTTCCTGTGTTTTTTTTTTTATTATTAAAAACAATGTAGCAAAAACCTTATAGAGGCCACAAAAATGCAATTTCATATTATTTTTGTTTTGAGAATTTTCTCTACATAGCATAATCCAAATGCAACCTCACACTTCACTGAACCCTTCTTGCTTTTTATCTCCAGAATAACAGAGACAATGTCATTACAACTGACTCTTCATTTGCCAGGAAACAAAGCCATTTTTCCCTTGGCAGACGTGGCCACCAGAGAGTCATCCTCAGGGATGCATAGCCGATGTACGCGTCTTGCAAACCACCACCCTGGCCAGCTGAGAATCGTGATGCAGCACAGAGTGCACACTGGGCGCTGGACTGGGCTTAGCTGTTGGGAGGAAATTCCTCACACAACTGCTTCTGAGAAGCCCCAGCCTTCATTTGTATCTTTAGTCATAATCACTGATTCGGCTTTTTGAAATGCTTTGTGTGACTTGATTGCTTTTAGTAGCTACTTGGCTTTGACTGACTGATACATGCGCTGGAAACAGAAATATATTAAAACAGCAAGCACAGTTGGAGCTACAACAAATTGAAAAAGGTGCTTTAAGAACTTACCAAGATACCTTTGTCGCTCTTTTTTGGGCTCCTGTCCCAATGACTTCAGCTTGAAAGCATTAAAATGAGTTCCTTATACATGCTTTGCAGGTGAGGGGTTTTTTTGAGCTTTAATTTGCTGTTTGATTCGCCCCGGGATTTTCAGGTGTTGCATGAAGGAGTAAAGAACAGAAAGTACCTCAGTTCTTGGTTGTCAGCCATTGGATGATGGCCACAGCATTATTAAACCATCCAAGCATGCTGGGTCTCAACCACAAAATTTAATTTTCCCTACTGCAGGGACTAATCAACTACCAGAGGCACTAATTCCTGAGGAGACTGTTTTTATCTGTATTTTTTTTTCTTTCAAAGACTGAAGCACAGTTAATTTTACAGTTTTGTCTATCCTCAGGCTTACAAACAATGACAGAAATGCAGCTTGATGAGAAACAGATAAAAAGTGGAATTTATGCTTACACTATGACATAAATTAAAGAAAGATGAAAGGTTTAAATAATTAACAGCACCTCCATAAGTCAGATAGAAAGACCCCAGGTTCCCTTAAGTGAAGGAAAAAAAGAATGAAAGGGAAATAAAGCATGCTGAATAGTATCTGCTGCTACCTCTTGCTTTGTGTAAAACTGAGAAGGAAAGTTGGTTCTTACTGCAGTTGCCCTTTTCCACAAAACCACCTCCACTGACAAACTGGATTCACATTTCTGAGTCTTCACAAGACATTTACAGTACACACTCATTTGTATCTCAAATTTAGTATTCAGAAGAGCTATTTATCATGGATTCACTGCATAATAATCCTTTAGCTTCTCAAGCAGTTGCTAGCGTACGGGTTTTTTCAGGAACTCCATGTGTATGTTCTCCACCCTAGAAATATGACTAGGCAATTGAACCATTTATGTCTCATTTGCTGAGAAGTATAGGGTTTCATGCTAAGAGGGAAAAGCTCGGAGGGAAGTAAAGAGAGCAAGGAAACGAAAGAAATACTGCAGCTCGGCACCATCGCAATATTCATCTATATTGATTTTAATCATAGAAACTGTTTCTTGGAGTCCTTCCAAGAAAGACTAGGGGGCTGAGGGGAACTCCACAATGATACCTTAAAATGTACCAATACTGGAGATAAAGGCTGTACTATGCACATGTTAAATTTATCAGAAAAAGATGGTTGCAAACAGCAGTTCACATGACTAAGACAGAATTCTTTCAAAATGACGGCTGTTCAGGCTTTATAGGAAACATTAGCTTAAAAGAAATTTGGAAATAGAAGAAAGTTCCAACCAAAGAAAACAATTATAAATATTCTTAATTGCCTGGAAATAATTTGTCATACAAAATTGGACTGAGATACATTTATACAAAAGCTTCAGATGCGTTGATGTTGTAATGCCTTTTAGGAGCCCAGCATATTTTTGCACAGAGTGTTCCAATAACACATTAAAGAAAAGGATATGACTTTCACTTTTATCTTCTGCCTCCCTTCCTCACTCCATTCTCTCCTCCACTTTTTCCACTTCACTTTTCCTTTTTTTCTTTCTTTCTTTTTTTCTTTTTGCAGGGCAAGGGGGAGCATAAAATAACTAGAAGACTCAGTAACTGCTACTCAGTGTATTTTATTATTTCAGGAATTCGTTCCAAGCTGGGCTGCAATTACATTTAAAACTGGAGAATAATGGGCTATTGACATGTATATGGTTTTAGAAATATAAGGCCTCATTTTCTCAGCTGGAATTTCCCCACAATGTGCATTTGCATTACATTAGAGATGCTCTTTTTAAAAAGAGCATAGCCTGCATTCAGACATTTTGACATTATCTGGGTCAGAGGCAACATTTAAAAGCAATAGCCCTACATCTACCGTGAATCTCTTACAAGCACACACAATGCATTAGTGAAAATGAGGGAAATGCTGAGAGGTTCTCTGTATTAAGCCATATTTTATGACATACCTGCCTGCACCCGACATTAATCTGCAGGAGATAGATTGTCATGGTCATGGTCCCCTGCTCTACTCCAACTGCATATACATTACCTAAATTGAAATCCGCACTTCTTCACGCCCTATGCAGTTTGATGTGACCAGAAATGGTAGGATGCATAAACTAGCAGTTTTCATGGTGCATATAATCATCTCCGTTTTCCATGTATTTACCTACACACACAGCAGCTGCAAGTTTTTCCTTCTAGCTTAACAATGAGGACTTTATTCTCCCTCAGCTTAGCTGAGGTCTAACTAGCTTGTCAGGCTCAAAATTGCATGGCACTGGTTAGGTATGTAAGCAACTCAGTACCTTTCTTGTTCCCAGAAGTGCCTAAGACATAATGAAAAAGGAATGCAGAAGTTTTTCACCTGTTATAATTGTTTTATAAATCCATGTACAATGAATTCTTTGTCATCTTCCAAGAATGGGTCATTTGTGAATAGTAATGCTTACACAAGTGTGTTTTATGAATAGAAAGATCTGTGTAATTGGTGTGGTATTGCAAGTGAAACCCCATGGAGGTTGCACAAGATGTATTTAACTTTCTAATTCACCACTTGCAAGATTTTCAGATATCAGATGTTTAATTTATCCTTCATTGACATACTCCATTCAACATGGAAAGGGCTCCAAATTAGTACCATCCCACTGTAATTACTGAGAAATGAAAACCAGTGTAAAGTATGGGTTTTTCTTCATTTCTCTTTTCAAGCCTCATTTCTAACATTTTTCCCCACTCCCACTTCCTACCACCATCACAAATTTTCCCCTTTCAGAGTCCTCTATTTTAATGCTCTTCCTCTCCTTCCTTCTCACAAATCTGACATTACCTTTATTGCTCCCTTGGCTCTTGACTTTTTCTAACCCTGGCTAATCCCTCACACACAATACATCTCTCCCAGCACTTTTTCTGCTGTCTTCAGTTGTTCTTTTCAAAGCCTCTCTTCTCTCCCTGTTTTCCTGTTCTTTCTGCTCTATCCCCTTCCAATCAGCAGACCACATTTTCCAGTCCCTTTCCCTCTCTCTCTACCTTTCCTTTTAACTGAACCCTGCATTTGCTTTGATAAACCAGCCCTTCTTGATGACCTGTCCCCCACCTCTCCTCCTCCAGCTGGCAGAAAGATTCTTCTTTTGCATTCCTATGCTTGAATTTCCAGCTCTAGCTTCTCTAGAGCTATTGAGCCAATAGCTGTCACAGAGGTAGCTGCTTAGCAGAACCACAAAATGTGTCTAATAACAGATGTCTGCCCCTTGACTCCTGCAAAAAAGAAAGCCCTAAAATCAGCAGACTCACAAAGAACCTCTCAAGATCCTGTAAGAAGGACATCCCAGAAGACTGAAGCTTGTCATCTTTCCAATTAGGTAAGGAGGGTAGATTGTACAGGAAGAAAGGAGAATTTGGGGTATCCTTTGCCCTGTTCAAATGCTAGCAACTATCATTCTTCTTCCAACCTGACTCCAATTTTTCACCACCTCTCCCTCAGGTTTGGATCAATCCTAACAATGTCCTAGCTGAAGGTATATGCTTTCCCTCTTCTGAGGGCAGGACTTCTTGACTCCTAGTGCAGCAGAGAGGGAAGAGTTGCTTTCATACAGGTTTGGATTCACTGCCCCACCAAAACATGAGAGGCTGCATCACAGTTTTCTTCCCTCAAGGCAAAGCAACTCTCACAGGCCTCTCTCTCCTAAGTGGAGAAGGTGTTGGGAAGTGGGTATTATTTTTCCACAGCGAGTAGGCAGTTCCTGTTCTTTTCTTTCCCCAAATACAACGTAGCTGGTTGGCAACTGCTCTGCTTGTGAACAAGCATTCCTACCTAAGACGTTTGCTTCCTGTACTGTGTCCCATCAGACAAGATAAAGGGGATTCACTTCACTCCACCACAAAATATCAACACTCATGCTGCTAGGTAACCCCAGAAAGGACAAGTTCTCACTCTCATTTTGATCCTTTTTTCTCACACATGAAGTTAATACCTAGCACCCCACCCAGGCCCCGGAGAAAATACAATGCTCATGTGAGTCTGTTAGCAGTAGTACTCATCCCAGTACCTTTGGGATGGAAATTAATCCCTTTAAGAAAGTTCTTCACATTTTAAACATGATTTTACAGTTTTAACATATGGCAACAAGTATTCTAAATAGTAAATCTGATTAAAAATACTATTGTAAGGTACAAAAAGAGGTGAAGATAGAAAAATGCAAGGAAGTGTATGTTACTTGCTAAAAAGCAGCAGGAAATGAAGCAGGAAGTGACAGAGGGGGATTAAGCAGAGGCTGGTTTTAGAAATCATGTTGCTTTATCATTTTAGTAAAATTCTTTGTTCAGCTTGAGAAGGAATCCATTTTATTTTATCATCATTTTTAAATCTTTCTAAAAGCAAAATGAAGTAGAAAGATCTGCCATAAAACTGTATATAATACAATTGGAGGGAAATTCTTCTGATGCCGTATAACCTATCATGTAAAGATGCATTCCTGGGATGAAGAGACAGCCCAAATATACAACCAGGTTTTAATTTGCTGATAAGCAGCAACAGCAGATGACTCTGGCAGCTGTATAGCACGCAAATAAATATTTCAACAGATTTGTAGAGTAAGCAATTTTGCTTAATCAACCAACAAGACTGTTTTAGAAATGAATATGACCTGATAAAGCAGAACATGAGTTCTTTGGCACACGTGCTATCAGATGCAGCAGCAAATAAGTCCTGATCAGGGTTAAGCAACACCTCACAGAAGATCTGTGAGGATAAAACAGTGGCCATGCTGAGAACCAAGTATGACACTGCTGCATTCCATTTTGGGGCCATGCGAGTCAAGCAGGCATTAAAAAACAGGATGATGCAGTCTGCTGTCTACTTTGAGCCTGAATCAGTGCTTCAGGACCTCTGGGCATCTTTCCTTCATGTAATTTTGCTTCAGGAGCTGGTTTTAATCCACTTATATAAGCAAGTATTCCTTTTTCTTCTGATAAAGTATTCCTGATGATCAGCATTTTTCCAAGTCCCTTCTGCTCTAAAATGCTGCAGAAAGTTCACTGGCAATTTGGCATTCAGGACTTAAGTTGTCTTGGCTTGATTTTTCCTTTTCCTTTGACCCCTTCACTGCTTTATCTACACAACCACTGGGAGGTTTTCTATTGAATCATCAGTTACTGCTTCATAGAAGCTATTTGCTATATGTGGCAAATATGTGGCAATAGATCAAAATTATATTATGACCCTTCCTGATGCAGGTGTCCTAATGTAAAACTACTGGAAACATGGTTTAGGGCATAGTAAATCAAAACCACAAATGCTCTAGCAGAATTTAGTTATTCTAACTGTAATTAAGTGCTACTAGCACTAACACCTGAGTCTAGTTACATTAGAATTTGAAAATAGAAATTACCATTTCTCCAAATGCAAATGTTGCTGAGGCAGGAATATTTTTTTCTAATTTTTGACAAAACCTTTTTTTATAGGAAGAGCCAGTTCAACAAAACAAAAGCCTTTTTCACAAGAACGCACCTGTCTCAATGAAACTGCAACCGTGGGATGGTGTTTGCTCTTGAAAAAAACAGGGAAAGGTAACTCAAATACACCTAATGGGAAATAAGAGTTGGAAGGGCTGGTCATTTACCTGACAAAGGGACATGTGGGAATTCAAATCATGTCCGCCTCCTAAACAGTCCAGCTGCATGTCTGGATCACAAGTAGTGGACAGTTTCCAAAACAGTTCTACTGGGATGTGAAGTGTGGAGAATGGTGAGGGAATCAGCAGACAAATTTAGTTGCTGGGAAAGAGGCAAGGGAGTTGGTTTATTCTTTTTTAATGATCATATTTCAAAGATATTGCTGACTGAGCTATTAAAATCATGTGTCATTTTATAAGTCTAAAAATATACGTAACTTAACATGGAAAAATTACCAGCTACCAACACACCAATATTTGTTCCTGTTGAAAAGACAGAACTCCAATATGCACAAACTTTATTCTAATATATTGCCAAGAAATTCTTCATCAAAATTAATATGAAAAACACATTCTATTGCATTAGGATAAACTGTAATCACAAATTGTACTGATACTTTCTGAAGACCTCATTCGAACAGCTTTTTTTAAATGGGATATTATATTAAGCGTTATAGACATCACCCAGTCTTCTAAGCTCTGTAATAATTTTGGAAATCTTTGCAGACAATGGTTTCCAAGCCCTGGCTAAATCACTCTTTGCATTAAAGTAGTCACCACCATACTTCTAAGGGTTTATAGTGGAGTAAAATCTTTGCAGACTTCATTTGAGGAGAAGAGCTGACCTCCCTACAAAATGTAACCCTGTGAGTCCTCAGTGTCCAGAGTCAAAGGCTGCTGCTTTCTTCCATGGGCTTGGAAGTCCTTCCCCCAGGACTTCATGGCTCCTATCCAAGACAACATATGCAACCTGAAAATCAGTTGCCAGGAAAGAATCAAGCAACTGTTTGAGGCTAGACATAGAGAAATACATACCTACATACCTGTATCTGTATATCTGTATACATATCTATATCCATACACATGTGTATGTGCACACACACACACAGTGAGAATAGCCTGTGCTTTGGAAAATGTCCTACAGCATTTAGGTTTTGCATATGATTCCACAACAATAGCAGCTCCTGGAGTTGCAAGGAGTAACCGGTTACAGTCTACTGAAGGTAAGAGTCACACTGTTAAATCATACTTGTAAAAATTCCCACGCAACTAATTGTGAAATCATCTTTAATCACCTTTTCTCTACTTTACAATGGGTTGCAATGAAAAGGTATTTTATATCACATTATTTAGATGTTATTTCTCATAGAAACCTGCAAAAATCCTTGAGCTTTATAAATGTTGACAAAATAGGGAGTAAAAAACTTAGGAGCTTAGTAATAGAATAATTAGTACTGGTAGCATTAATTACTGAAATTATTCCCCAATGGTGACTTGCATGTAGTAATTGCTAATACTTTAAAAAGCAGAATGTGAAACTAATTTTACTGATGTGTTTGAATAATTAGGTAAGAGTGAAACTCTATGAGTGCCAGAGTGTGTGGCAAATAAGTGTTCAGACAAGTTCACCTAGAATTCTTGTTTCAAGAAATACTGTGCGTTACCTTACACCCCTGCTGGTGCAAGGTGATTTGATTTCTCCTCTTCTGCTCCAACATCAACTTAATCACTGCAACAACAACAAAAAGGCACAAATAGGAAGCCTAAATATCCATAAGTGCATCTCAATGCACTTTTATAAAGAGGTCAGATTTCTTTGGGGAAATTGCAGATTTGGACCTGAACATAAAAGACAGACAACATATCAGCCAAACTACTGTGAAGTCATAAGACGAATCTCTATACTTACAAGTGTTAGGCTGATATATTAAATGAGACCAAACATGAGCATATAAAGTATAATTTCACAATAAACATGATGTGTCCTTCATTAACAGTAAAATAGATAGTACAATATAACAGTCTATGTAAGTTCAGGCAGAAACTCGTGGAATTCAAAGTAGATATTCTAGCCTGCTCCATATTCCTGAACTGGTTTCCTACAGAGTACTTTCCTTAACAGAGAATATTTTAAATTTATATCTCCAAGAGAAGATTATATCTGCTAGACTTTTATGAAGACCATGTATTAGGTCTTCTTTAAATTGTGCTACGGATGAGGAATAGAACCAGATGGGTACATGACAGCAGGTCTGTAGTTTGAAAAAAATAAAGAAAAAAATGCCTACAGCTTTATATACCGCTCACAGATTAAGGACTAACAGCAGAAGGGGTCTCCAGAGAAAGCTGATGACTTGGGTCCAGAATGAGGTTTCAGCTGAGCGTAAGGTTTCAGTCACTGATCTGGAATGAGAGCTAGATCCAGGCTGGAGCACTGAGCTTAGAACAGGTTGATAAGCCACAGCAGGAACTGGATCAGACAGAATATGTGAGGCTACAGTTAAGAGAGAGAGGTCAGAAACAGGTGTGATTCAGGTGTGGGTTTGTTAGATAGAGATTCATGGTTAAGTCTGAGACAGATAAAAGGGGATTATGGATGTGAAGCTAAGAGTCAATACTAGATTTGCCTTATCATGAAGGAGTTAGCATCTGAAGTTCATTTGTTCCAGTAGCGCAAGAACGGGTATTGAAACTGCTATGGTCCACCTAACTGTCACTGATCTGGCAGGAGCTAGGCTGGGGTTAGTCTGGTTCCTGGAGGATGTCCTTGGCTGAATTTTACAGGCTTTATCAAAAGGCCTATTGCGACACCTTCAGCATTCACGATATTTTTTACTGCAGAGTGAATGTGCAGAAATGTGGAACTGCAGATCAGCCTCCGTGCATCAAAGGATTCTGCTCACTGGTCTTAAACTAATACACAGGCCATGCTTACCTTAACCCTGTAAAGATTTGTTCCAATTTCTAACTTATTATTTTTAAAATAGAAGGAAGTTGACACGAAAAATTACCTAATATATCTATATTAGATATGCCAGGCCAAGTAGCCAAAATACCAAAATTCAGAACTACTACTGGTTTTATTATTGTTTTTTGTCCTTGTCTATCTCGGTGCATTAACTATCCTACTTGCCTAACAGTAGAGATACAGGAGATCTTGGAGAACAGCCATCTAGGTGCTACTTATGAACACTCTGAAAATAGAAAAAACAGAGAAGCAGAAGGTCCTTTGAGCCTTTCTCCATGATTTCTGGGCAGTTCTGTATCTCATCCTTTACCTTCCATTATGTACCTCAGAAAACTTGCCACCTCTGTGTCTCCTGGAGGACACACCTTTGCAATAGCATAATTTTTATTTTTTTCTTCTCCTGCCCAGCATTTAACTATTTTTCAAAAAAAGAAAAATATTTGTCATGTGCCATGAAGCTCTACCTGCATCCAGTTCCCATTTCCCCAAAGTAGAATTCTGTTTTCATAGGTAAATAAACATAACATTTAAATTAGGGCACCATTTTGATGAGGGCATGGAAAGGGAAGGCGGGGTCAGGGGAAGAAGTGCCAAAAGCTGTTTTTCTGTGTTGAGCAAACATGTGGGAAACCAGTGTTTGCTTCAGGGCAGAATTTGTTTCAAAAGAAGAACACTGTGTTTTTCATCAAAGACTGGGGTATTTGCAACCCTAACCACATCTTCAAAGTCTTATGGAGTCTGACAGTAAGAAAAAGAAGTATGGATAGCTAGAGACAGAGCAAGTCCTTAAAGATATGCAATCAGTAAGTGTGAGTGAAACGCAGGAAATGCAAAGCAGGCAGGAACCGGCAGAACAGATTCCACCGAGGAATATGCAGCCCAGCTTTCTCTACAGAGCTGCAGCCACATGGGATGGAAGGGAGTGGGATAACACACTAATGAGGCTGAGCTAGGGTGATGCCAACTCAGCAAGACAGGTATTTTTATTTCTGAAGTAGTTGTAAGCTACTAGTTTCCCTATTTGGGCAGTAAGAGCTGTGGAGTAGCTTCATGAAGGGCACCATAGGCTAGATTATTGCAAAGTATTAGGCCATTCCGAAATTAATAGAAGGTTTTTTTATTCTTTTCCTCAAGACCAAAATTTCACTCCGGTATAATGAAAAAGTCCTCCTCCAGTCTAGCATCTATGATTTTTTTTTTTTTTTTAATGCCAGTTGTGGTTTTGAAATAATTCTTCCTTTGTGTTTTGGCTGGAAATGACTTTTCATTCGCCAGCTGCATTGCAGCTATTGCTGCTGTAGCTCTATACCTTTGCTGCTGCTCTATTGTGGAGACCTTTTTTTCTGTCAAAGCTTTCCCTGGACTCATCTATTGGCTATCTCTCATCCAGGCATCTAGAACAGTGTTTCCCTAGTCGACTGTTTTCTTAATAACTAGGAGCTCCTTGTCAAGCCCTCTATGTGTCTATCTTGCTTCTGGTGGGAAGGTAAGTAGAAGATAAGTCTTCACCCATCTCAACCCTCCCAGATGGAGCTATCTCCGGGCTATATAACATCACTATGTAATTTAGCTTTAAGCAATAATTTCAATTTGGATGAAGTTCATATTTTTCATGAGTTATTAGCTAACTTCAGAAGCAATAGCTTCAGAGTTCCATCAAGACATAAGAACTGCTAGACAATTACAGGAGCTATCACAGAGGAGACAAAGTATTTAATAACTGGCATCTCCTAAGATTTTTTTTTTTTGTACATCATTTTTCTTCAACGAGGCTAGACCTTGACACTGGGTGAGTAATTTAGAGTCGATATGTCCTTAGGAACAGATAGTTCTCCTTTTCTACAAGTGGAGTGGCCTATGGAAGGGGTTAACAGTAAACAGCACAGAAGTGTTCCGCTAGGGAATGACTGTAAACACTGAGGACTTCTTCCATTTCTTTCCCTCCTGTAGTTAATGTGTTTTTTGAGTGAGCGGTTTGGCAACGCTGAAACTTTAGCCTTTATTTCTAGATATAAATCAGAGAACTGTCCCCTCATATTGACAGTTGCTATATAAAAACTGATTCTTTCAAGTTTTTAAGTGGTCCAGTGTATGAAATTTAAGAAATTGCAGAACACATAAATCTAAGGTTTTTATATTCAAGTCAATGACTTGCTTTTAACATAATGCAGACAGGATACTGAGGTGCCAAGGTTGAGGGTGAAGGTAACATAGCTATAGTAAAAATTATTGCCGTTCTTCCCTTCAACTTCCTCAGCCTGCATAAGACAGTGATGCAGAGACGTATATGGCTAGTGCGACAGAAACATCTTTAAAGACCTAATTAAAAGATCAGAAATAATTCAGACATAAATGATATTTGTGCATGGATTTGCAAAAGGAGTATCAGTGACATGATGCAGTTTTATTAAAGAGGACACAAAATGTGCCTGTTGCAGAGGCCAGAAGCTGCTCCGTGTTTGAGGCTTCATGATGGTGCGAACAAAGGATTAGGGGTCAACGTGGACTTTCAGTGAGTTGTCTCCCCATCAATGCCACTTTCCCAAGTGCAAAGGAGCTGCACTGGGAGGACAGCGTGCCTCCTTTCAGATATACTGTGTCTCTAAAATGTTAGTGTGAGTAGAGACATTGAGAGCTGCAGGCTAATCCATCTGTACAAATAAACAAGACTTTACTTCCAGCAGCGATGGTGGAGTTTGCTGAGGATGTAATTCCTCATAGGCAGCAAGCATTTTATTGCTAATGTCTCACTTTTCATTGCACCTGAACTTCTGACTATCTATTAACAGTTGGATATTCATTACGTAAATATGAATGGTGGCTCTGTTCTCTGGATTTCACTTTTTTTTAATTGACTGAAATCTGGAAACACAGTCTTGGATCAATCTAACAACACTTCAGTGGCTTTTGGGAATTCCTGTGTTTTTAACGTAAGAAAAAAGTGGTTTCACAACCATTACCCATACTGTAATAATATCCAAAAAAAAAAAAAAATCTCATCACATGAGGACAATGTAGAAACACGGAAACCTTGCTGGAATAATCCCTCCACGCAAATAAATGGGAATTTACCTGTGTATGTCCTTTCCTCAGTGTCTGCTGGATTTCATTCAGACAAGTCAATATGACTGCCACCCTGCGCCTGGAGCTGCTGGGGTCCGGTCAGGGCCCTCCCCACCTCCTGCTGATGGTCCCAGGCCAAACCCTGACAGGACTTGAGCTGTGGGTGGGGCCAGGCCCCACGGCTGTGTCAAGGGCTGCCCTCACAGTCAGGCACCATGGGTCCTGTCCCCACAACCATGACAGGGGCTGTACGGCTGTACCCACAGTTGTCCCCCATGGAGCTCCTCTGCCAGGGCCTTTGCCCAAAATGGGGCCAGGATGCAGCAACAGGTCACAGCCCTGCAGGCTTCCCTAACCCATTGCACCCAGGGCAACATCTGTCCCCTAGCTCCCCAAACACATTCATGAGGATCAGGTGAAGGGTACAGGGTTTTATTAGTCAGGTGAGTCTAATCTTCTTGGAGAGCAGCCCGGCAGAAAAGGACCTGGG
>NW_010511030.1:21397-29843 GCF_000687285.1 Phaethon lepturus | reverse complement strand
GGGTGGACCGGGGGGAGAGGGGAGGAGAAACTAGCCTAGGCTTGGGGAGACTGGGTGGGACTGGGGAGATTAGCCTAGGCTGGGCGCGGGCAGGGAGACTGAGGTGAACTGGACTGGCATAGGGAGCAACTGGAGGCACTGGGGCAGGCAGAGCTGGACTTTGGGGACTGCGCTAGTCTGGGGGACACTAAGGGGCCAACGATGTACTGGGGGGAATGAGGATACTGGGCTGAGGTGGAATGGAGAGGGCTTGAAGACTGGGGTCGACTGGGATGGACTGGGAAGACAGAGGGGCTGAGAGGGGACTGGCATAGCCTAGGAGAAGTGGGGATAGTGGGCTGCGATAGACATGGGGGGCTGGGATGGACTGAGGCATCTGGGATGGACTGAGGGACTGGGGATGACATTGGGCAGGGGGAATGGGGTACCAGGTGCCCCTTGCAGGCAGAGGCCATCCAGGCTGGCCAAGCCCTGGCACCAGCCCACATCCCCTCTCCCATCACACGGCTCACCTCTCCCTTGCAGGATCACCCCCATGGTGCCGACGGCCACCCACCGGACCCGGCCTCTGGACAGGGCAGCCGCTGCGACAGCCCCAAGCAGGCAGCGGGACAGGAGAGCCCACCCCTCCCAGTGCCTTCCGCCGTGAAGGTAATGCCCAGGGTACCCGGTTGTGTCCAAGCCTGAAATGTTCACGTGCTGCACCCGACATGTGTGGGAGGTCTGTGGGTTTGGCGTTAAGGCTTGGAATAACACAGGGAGACAAACCTTGCTGTCAAAAGTTGCAATTTGACTCATTTTATAATGGCATGTGGTATAGCATTGCACCCTGTGAGAGGTGATTGCTCAGGTCCTGCACTGGAAACATCTCCAGGGGCTAGGAGCAGAAGGAGATACAAGGAAACACTGAAATACCTTCCAGGCAAGAAGGGTCACTCTCCATCTCGTGCTCTCTAGCACAGCTGAGATGAGATGTGGCCCTACAGGAGTCCCCCACATGCAGGCTTAGCAGCTCTTGAAGCTGGAGTGTCAGGGTGCCGGCAGGAGCTGCCCTCTCTCTGTCCCAGGCCTCTGACTTCTCATGGGGGTAGCAGAAGCTCTTCTCCCAGCTAATTCCTTTCCTTCTTGGACCAACAGTCCAAATCATCCAGTGATAGCAAGAACCGTCACAAAAAGCCCAAGGACACCAAGCCCAAGGTGAAGAAGCTGAAGTATCACCAGTACATTCCTCCAGACCAGAAGGCAGAGAAGTCCCCTCCACCCATGGATTCTGCATATGCCAGACTCCTCCAGCAGCAGCAGCTCTTCCTGCAGCTCCAGATCCTCAGCCAGCAGCAGCAGCAGCAGCAACAGCAGCAGCAGCAGCACTTCAGCTACCCAGGGATGCACCAAGGCCAGCTAAAGTGAGTGGCAACTTGCCAATAACAGGGTTTAGCTCTGTCTCCCTCCAGGTTTTCCCCTCCTATACGCATTTGTGCCACTGCAAGGGGGATAGATGCATGCAAGTGAAACATAAAAGCTTGGGAACACAGCACAGCCTCCTGCAAAGATGTTCTGGCTTTGTGCACTGGCTGGGGCACCTGTGACCTGCTGGTGGGTCACCAGCGATCTCCTTACAGCCCAACCTGGTTTTCCTTGGGGTTGATGGTCGTTCAGGTCTGATACAGGAGATAGAAGCCCTAAGGGAGCAGAGAGAAGGTACAACTGGCACAAAGATCTCAAGGGGGGGTAGACAAGTTACCCCAAATCTCCTTTGTTATTTCAGGCAATCAAATGAGCAAATGGTCAAAAGTTCGAATTCTTCATCAACTTCTGTCAACAACACCCCTCTTTCTCCTGTGAAAACCACCTTTTCAGGCCAGACTTGTGTCTCATCTATCAAGCCAGGCCCTCTACCATCTAACCTGGATGATCTGAAAGTGAGTGCAAACTTTGTCACCACAGGAGCAGAATCTTACAACCTGAATATGCTTTGCTATCCCTGGAGCATGCAGTATAGTGCCACAGGCTGCATTGCCTGGGAGTGACCACGTGTTACAGATCAGCAAACCCAGGAGTACACCACGCTGGGTCAGGAGTTGGTCTCTGCAACGGTAACTGAAAGCATGGGTTTGCTGCTCTGCAGGTGGCACGTGGTTGCCTTGCTCCAGGGCATTTATCAGCAAACCTTAGCTATAACTTGAGATGGCTGCAGGGCAGGCCATCAGGTTGAGGACTAAAGGATGGTCTGTGCTGCTGCTCCTGCAGCTCATGGCTCCATACCTTCTGTGGTTTTATGGTTGACATCATGGATGCTGCAGACCAGCCAGAAGCTAGGAGGTCAGCATGACCTCCACTTAGTGACTCAGATTCTCAGTGGTCATTGCAGCCAGGCCAGCTCATCTCTCTGCACAAGCAGGTATCTCATGGAGTCTGCAGCTACCAGCACTGCTTTGAACAGCACCTAAACTTCTCATGTAGGCAAGACAGGCAGGGCATAAGAAAGAATCGTTCATATCAATGGTTCTTTTATACTTTGCTAACGGAGCCTCAACCATGGAGAAGGCAAAGTCCTTTCAGGAGCAGAGACCTGGGGGCAATACTCATTATTAAAGAAAGAAATAAGATAAGGTAGAAATAACACGAGTTTGGCAATATCAATGCCCCAGCTCAGATACCTGAACCATGTGCAGGTGCCTGAGTATGGTGTATCTGGCTCCAAGGTATGTGGTCACATTCTCTGAGCTAAAGGATACCATCAGCTAGTTCCTGGTCCATGTGAAAGTCTTCTGCTCATGTGGAAACCTACTGCTAGGAAAGGAATCTTGGGTTACCCCTGTGGCCCAAGGACCACTGCTGGTTCATGGAGTGCAGTCACAGTTCTTGGAGGAAGGAGGAAGGTTTTCCTCTTAGGAAAGGTCGAGGACTTGCAGGACATGCAGTGGTCAGGGCTGTGCATGGTGACTCTGGTGACTGCAGATGAGACAGTGAGAATCTGTGGGGTCAGAGCTTTGAAGCAGGAAGCTGGGAGCCTGTGGTTTGAGACTCCTTGTTAGAAATGTTGAGTTTCTAAAGGGTTCTAAAGGGTTCATCTGCCATTGGGACTGATCATTGGTGACTTTCCTTCTAGGTCTCAGAACTAAGACAGCAGCTCCGAATACGAGGCCTGCCTGTGTCAGGTACCAAAACAGCGCTGATGGAACGGCTGCGGCCCTTCCAGGAGTGCGGCAGCAACACGGTGCCAAACTTCAGTGAGATCACCACTGTCACCTTCCCAGTCACTCCAACAAGCACCCTGTCAAGTTACCAGTCACAGTCCTCCACCAGCATGTTATCAAATGGCTTCTACCACTTTGGCAGCACTAGCTCCACTCCACCCATCTCTCCAGCCTCCTCTGACCTCTCTGTGAGCGGCTCTTTGCCAGACACATTCAACGATGGGCCCATGTCTTCACCACAGTTCGGTCTCCAGCCATCTCCAGTTCATGGCAGTGCTGAAGAAAGCCTCATGAGCAGCATGAATGGAGGGAGCATCCAGCTGGAGCTGGAAGGGATCGACACAGAGAAAGACAAAATGCTGGTAGAGAAGCAGAAGGTCATCAATGAACTGACATGGAAGCTGCAGCAAGAGCAGAGGCAGGTAGAAGAGCTACGGATGCAGCTCCAGAAGCGAAAGAGAAGCAATGGCCTCGAGGAGAAGCAGCAGCCCACTCAGCATTTCTTTGGTGTCCACATCAAGCAAGAAAATGCGGTGTCCAGCTGTCCATTTGCATCCAAACAAAGTGCCTTGAAAGGCCAAGCCAGCAGCTCAGATAAGTTAAGTAACTGTGGGGTGTCGCAGCTGCCTCACATTGTAAATAGCCACTGCTTGGAGCCTGCAGGGCAAAGCACCGTCACCTCCTCGACATTCCTGAGCCCACAGTGCTCCCCCCAGCACTCTCCACTCGGGGCTGCAAAGAGCCCCCAGCACATCAGCCTGCCGCCGTCCCCCAACAGCCACTATCTCCTCTCAGTGTCCCCTGGCTCACAGGCAGAAGGACGCAGCGGGTCCCCACAGACCAACAGCTGCCTTCGCACAGCATCGGTAAGTGGAGAGCACCCCAGACTGCATCGCAGTGGTGAACGCGCTGGTGTCTGTGGTTCGTGGGTCAAACATCCCAGTTTGAGTCCTTTCCTATCAGACTGGGACTGCTGGCACCCAGGGCGGGCACCCAGGGAGCTGTAGCAGCATGCGGGGCTGCCTGGGAAGCAGAGAGTAGCCCAGATGGAGAGTGGGTTGGAAGCTGATGGCACTGCGGAGTCCTTTGCAGGGCATCTTCTGGGGAGCCCTGCTGCCACTGCACCCAATTGCCCTGAGGGGGCACGGCACAGCTCCCATGACCCATGGAGCCCTAGTACAGCTCCTGCTGCCCCGAGGGAGCCCTGGCACAGCTCCCCTTTTCCCCAGGGGACCCCAGCACAGCTCTCTCTGCCCCTGGATGAGCACTGGCAAAGCTCCCTGTGTCCTGTGAGAGTCCTGGCACAGCACCATCTGCCCTGTGGAGCCCTGGCACAGCTCCTTCTGCCCTGGGGAGACCTGGCACAGCTCCTTCTGCCCCAGGTTAAGCACTGGCACAGCTCACTCTGCCCCTGGAGGAATCCTGGCACAGCTCCCTCTGCCCTGGGGGAACATTGGCACAACTTCTCCTGCCCTAAAAGATCCCTAACTCAGCTGCCTCTCCCCTCGGGAGGAGACCCTGGCACAGCTTGCTGTGCCCCTGGGGGAGTCCTGGCACACCTCCCCCTGCCCCATGGAGCCCTGGCATGGCTCCCTCCACCGTGGGGAAGCCCTGGCACAGCTCCCTCTGCCCCACGGAGCCCTGGCAAACCTCTATCTGCAGTGGGTGCAGCACAGATCTCTCAGCCCCTGGGAGAACCCTGGCACAGCTTCCTACACCCCTGGGAGAGCCCCGCTGAGGTGTTCCAGGGCTTTTCAGCATCTTGCTGAGCTGTTGTGGCTCCTAGCAGTGTGTGAGGGATTAGGACCACTGGGTTGAAGGAGGGCAGTTACCCCGGTCATATGGGAAGCCTTTTTTTGGAAAGATAGAGCAAGGCTTGCAATTGCAGTCTGCAGTCAGATAGAGCTTGTGCCTCCCCACCAGGCAGCCAGCAGAGCAGAGAGTTGTCCCTTCAGCAGCCACCACTCCTCACTTAGCCCTCTGGACAGGTACAAAAGCTTGGAGAGGGGCACAGGCTGCCAACACACAAAAGCAACAAAAGGTACTGCTGATTGCAGCCCCAATTCATCTCAAGACCCTACCAGGGTTTCCCAGGCAGCAACAACACCTATCATACAGTGTGTAAAACACACAGTGGTGCAACGTATGCACGCTGCATTCAGGGAAGATATACAGCAAGGGCACTCTGAGTGCACAACAGCCGCACAGCAGAGCGACAGCCACTGCGAAACACCCAGTGCTGGAGCAAGGCAGCTCACGAATCACATTGCCGCAGTTAGCACACTCAGCAGCGTGCAGCAGGAGCTGGGCAGTGGGGTGCAGTGCTGCAAGGTGGCAGAAGGTGGGATGCAGCATTGTCTCTAAGCCATTCAGAGGACGGTGAGATAAGTGACAGGGGCAGTTGGCACACAGCACTGCCAGTGAGGTGGGCAATGGGGAGCAGTTTAGGGTGAGAGGGGCAGAAAGACAGTGCTGCCAGTGGGACGGGCAGTGGAGTGCAGCGCTGTTGGGGTGAGGTAGGCAGTGGACCTTGCTGCTGGGGTGAAACGGGCAATGGGGAGCATTGCTCTGGGTCAGCTGAGCAATGGGGAGCAGCACTGTGGGTAAGCTGGGCAGTGGGGCCAAGAGCGGGGAATGCAGTGGACAGCAGGACGCAGTGGGTGACCTCAGCAGTGGGGCACAGTGCAGTAGAGGTGAGCTGGGCAATGGGACAGAGCTGTGGGTATGTCCTGTGAGGTGATACTGCAGGAGAGGCAGCCAGGCTGCTCCGGATGACCGGGCAGCGGTCAGCAGGCAGCAGCAGGCAGCAGCAACACCTCGGGGGCATCACCGGCTCCTCCCTCTGAGCGCAAGGGGTGTATGGAGGGGACGGACCCACAGTGTCCTGCAGCTCATCTGGGCTGCAACACCACCCATCGGGGGCATTCCTCTGCTGCCTGCAAGGGGCTCCCAGTGGTGAGGGACTCTCTTCACCAACAGCTCCCTCTCTGTGCCCAGCATTGGAGTGTTACCCCCCACCCCCTCGCCCCCCCAGGCCTGCCCTCCGAAGAAAGGTGGCCAGGATGTGCACAGCCAGGCCAAGCGGCCTCACCGCTGCCCTGGATCCACTTCTGGATCAGACCCGCCTGCTGGGGCCGCGCTGCATACCCTAGCACTGGCTGTCATGGGACAAGGCAGTCATGGCCAGGCAGTGGGGAAGGGCACACAAGGGCCTAGAGGCCATGGGGACAGCAGCTGGCAGGCACTGGGACCTTCAGATGAGGTCCCTCCTCCTCCCTTCCTCCCTGGAAGGAGGGACTGGCAAAAAGCTGGCTCTGATAGGCAGGTGTTTGGCACAGGCACAGGGAAAGCCTAGGTGCTGACCTGGCAGTGATTCTTTTGAGTGGTCTTCCCTGGCCTGGGCTCTGTGAGATGTCCTGGGTGGGTGGCGATGGAGAGGGTTCCCAGCAGAGGGGCTGGGAGGCAACTGGCAGCCAGGGAGTGCTGCATCACTGGCATCATTTCTCTCTGCCCCTTGCTCTGCACGTTCACGGCTGGACCAAGCACCAGGATGCTCTGCAGCATCGTGCCTGTGCTCTGGCAGCAACTGGAGGTCAGCCTGGCCCTGGGTCTCAGAGCTGGGCTGACGGACTAAGTTACCTCCCTCTCTCCTGCCTGGAGGCCAGGCACTTTGTCTGAGCCAATTTGACCCACAGAGTCATTAGTTTCCCTGGCACCACTCTGGCTTCAACAGGGGTGAAAGAGAGCTGGGCTTCCCGCCGTGCCTCCCTGTGCATTGACTCCGTTTCCCTGTATTTCCCCCACGCAGATGGCTACGCAGGCAGGTCAAAAGTTTTCTATTCCACCCCCAAGTTTTTGTAAGTCAAGCCCAGCCCTCTCAGAGGTAAAGCAGCCTCCACCTTATGAGGATGCATTAAAGCAGGTAACTGCATGACTTTTATCTTCTATAGGGCTAGGGCTGTGCAAGGTGTTCTTTTGTGATTAATAGAACTCATCTGCAGGAGTTACAACCTGCTATGGGGTCTCTGGGTAGAACAGGCTTGTTTCCATAAGGAATGGGCTTTTCTTGAAGAGTTAGTTGCTGAATGACTGCCACGTAGCAGTCGGACACCACACTGTATGGGATAGCATCTTCTGTGCTGATGTGTCAGTCCACCTTGGGGTCCTGACATCCCACACAAATGCCCCAGGATGTTGGCGTACTCTTCTCTGGGGTGCTCAGTGCTATGTGAGAAACAGACTCTTGAGCATTCCCAAGTCACCAGAAAACCTCACCTTCCCTCCTTGGGCCATCAGCAAAGCACCCTGCTCTATGCCATCTGCCTCCCTTAGCCTTACACTGGAGCGCTGTTCCCATAGGGAGGACTGTCTCCATCGCCTATGAGCCCCTTACTTCTTGTGAGAGCCTGTCAGCAGCCTCAGTGCTGGTCATGATAGTACCTTTAGGAAAACGGAGTGATGCTGTTTGCAGTGATAAAAATGGGCTTATGCTGGCTGGCAGGGAGGCCTGAAGAAAGTCCTTCCAGTGTCCAGTCAAGGAGAGGAGGATGATGATGTGTTGCCCCCAGGGAGCTGCAGGAATTGCAAGGAGGCACATACCAGTGTGAGGTGCTGGGTCCAAAAGCTTGGTGTGACCTGATGGCCCTGGGAAGAGGGCAGTCTGTGGCATCCACAGAGCAGAGGATAGATGGCAGGGTGGGGGAACCTGGCACCCTGCTCTCCAGATCTGCCATACTTGTCCCAGGGCCCTGCAGTGCTCACCTGAAAGCCGCTGCCAGCCCCGTGTTGGAGTGGCACTCTCTCCTGCATGGGAGAAAGCCATCTGGGGGGTCTAGAGCCACCTACTTGGCTTGTGGCTGGAGGGACTCTCCTCCTAATGCCCTCTACTCTCCTCTTTGTCGTTTGCTGCAGCAGATGACACGAAGTCAGCAGATGGACGAGCTCCTGGACGTGCTGATTGAGAGCGGAGGTACGCACTGCTTCCCTGTTCCCCTCCAGGGCTTCCCCCTCCAAGCCAGCATCGGCCTGTGGTTCTCAGTGCACTCAGTGCACCCCAGCAGAGCTGCCTGAGTTGAGTACAGCTTTCCTTTGCCCTCCCTGTGCCAGGAGCCACTGAGATTGAATCCAAAAGCCTATTGGCCCTCCCGGAGCAATGGTGGAGTGGTCTGGGCTTGGTCATCGCCTATGCAGACTGCACAGAGAGAAGGGACAGCAGGGCAGCAGCCCTGTGCACAGCACTGCCAGTGCCC
>NW_010511030.1:16232-21136 GCF_000687285.1 Phaethon lepturus | reverse complement strand
ACGTGCCCTGTGGATCTTGTCCGAAACCAGGGGAGTCGAGTTCAGAAAGCAGGAAGGTGTGAGGCTTCCCACAGGGAGGGTGGGCAAGCAATGCCAAGGGGATCAAGTGGGGAGTGGGTATCTGCAGGCATGCCCAGGAGCCCAGCTGGGGGGCTGTGGTGGTGCCCCTGTGCCCAGCAGTGGTGGGCACTGCCAGAGCACCTCAAACCCTTCTCATTTGTTGACAGAAATGCCAGCCAATGCTAAGGAAGATCGGTCCTGCCTCCAGAAAGTACCTCAGATAACAGTGTCCACAGGGAACTCCAGCACTTCTCTTCCAAAGTCATCCACCACGTTTGAGCAGGTCTCCTCAGCCCAGCTCTCCTTCGAGCACTGTCCGGGCAGCAGTGATGCTCACCTCGACGTTCTGCTGAATGCCCACAGTCCCCTGGGGAGGGTCAGTGAAATCGCCCTGCTGAAGATGGGGGGAGAAGAGTCCCACTTCGAAGGGATGATGGAGGGGTTCTCTGGCAAAGCTGCAGATGAACTGCTCACCTCTCAAGAGATTTTACAGACTCCCCTCTCGCCCATGGAAACCCAGCTCTCCCCTTCCCCTGCCGATGGCTCCGGTTTACAAATGAGTTTCACTGAGTCTCCGTGGGAAACGATGGAGTGGCTGGACCTCACGCCCCCCAGCTCCGCCACTGGCTTTGGCTCGCTCACCCCTGCGGGTCCCAGCATCTTCAACATTGATTTCCTAGATGTTACTGATCTCAATCTAAACACCAGCATGGACCTGCACCTGCAGCAGTGGTGAAAGGGAGTGCGGTGGAGGCAGGATACTGTAAGCCTGCAGCAGCCAGCACAGTGTTTCTGTCATGTGAAGAACACGCAGGGCTAACGTGCCACATTCAGGGGAAACTGGAGTCATTTTCCCAGCATAAAAACTTGTTTGAATTTCCAGTTACTGCAAACTGACAGCACAACAGCTTTGGTACTTTGGTTTTCCTCCATTGACACATCCCCACAGAGGACACCAGTGCCTTTAACAACACTTCTTTAGATTGACAAGAACTTCAGTTTTGTTTCTTTTATCTTCCCCCTGCCCCATTTTAGCAGTCACTCTTATGAGAACTGGAGCAGCTCATGACAAAACTGTGTGGTGAGGAGACCTCACCTGGGTGGCAATGGGAAATCACGGAAAGGAGGACCCATTTCTGCCCCCTCTTGTACTCCCCTCCTGCCCGTCCAGCCCCTTAGGCAATCCTGCTGGGCTCATCTTGGCCATGGCCAGGCCAGGGGCTGTGGGAGCAGGGAGGCTCTGCCCAGCCAGGGCGATAAGCACACTTCTCCGTACAGCCAGGTTCGCCTTGCTTCCCTCCTCCTGCCCCCGAAGCTGCGCTGCCCCATCCCTGCACAGCTCTGCTCCTGGTGGGTGAAAGATGGAGACCACCATGTTTGTGGTGGCACCTTGTCATGTCCTCACAGTGTCTGGGGGCTGAAAGCCCGGGACCCACCCCAGCTGCAGTCTGAACTGAGGCCTGTGACCTTGGAGCAGAGAGCTCTGGACGTTGGAGGCAGCTGCTCAGGCTGTAGGTTCAGGTATCGAAGGGACGTGGCATCCTCGTGGAGCTGCCATGTCCCAGCTGGTGTGGGTACAGATGAAGAGATGTGTAATGTGTTTTTGTCCCTGGTAGGAGCAAGTTATATGGAAAATACAGCCAGGCTTTGGAGGGGCTGTGCTTTGCACAGCCAGAAGTCAGGATAGATCTCCACCACCTTGCGTGACCTGGGAGCAGGGGGGAGCCAGAAACGGGCACTCGGTGACCTGCAGGTGGGGCAGGGCTGAGCGGGCCCTTGTGTGGTGGCGGTTTTGTGTGACCATCTGCTTTTGTTGCCTCCACTTCTCCGCTATCCATCCCTCTGTCCTTCTTCCCATTCCTCCTTGATCCCCAGCAGTCATCCCCTTCTCCCCAAGTTCGCCCAGCATCACTGTTCACTCAGCTCAGAGCAAGGCCACCCGGAGAACAGCTGTGAATCACTGAACCTGGAGGAGCTAGTTCTCCTGCAGCCGCAGAGGTGGATGCTCTCCTGCAGTGATGCCTCCTGTCTGAAGTCACCAGCGTTTCTCCTATGAGTCTCTGTGCAATATGTTTCCTCAGGCTCTAGTGAGAAGGAGCCTTTGCTTCACTTCTTGGCTTCCACCAAAGAACTTGCTGCAGACTGTTTGACGGACACGTCTACTTCTTTGCAGTTCTGGTTTTGCCAAAGTAAATATTGTTGCTGACAAAGATTGTTAAACTATTTACAGACTGAGTGTATTTAATATTTGTGTTACTGGAAGGACAGCACATCGGAGATGCAGCAGCTGGGGAGCAGGGCCGGCGCGAGGGGCCGGCGGGCAGCCTGGCCGTGGTCCCCACGGGGCGCTCCCCCAGGATGCTGGAGCTGTCAGGGGAGGCTCTGCAGCCCCTGCTGCGTCTCCAGTCCGCAGCGTTGTTGCATGCTGTATAAAGCACGTGGCAGTAGCTTTCGACTCACTATTTAAAGCACCACTTTTCTATTGTACAAACGGTCACAGGGCACTGCTAGGATAGACGATCACAGGTTGCATTTTTTTTAAAGAATTTCTTTTTCTAAGAAGTGAGAGATTTTTTGAAATCCGTGGAGAATATTAATAGCACTTGAAACAGAGTAGTGTTAGCTGCTACACTGCGTCATTGTACAGGGCTTTCCAGATAACTTTCTCCTCTCAGCAAAAGTATTTCCTTATTTAAAGGGATGCTGTCAGCTTCAAACTTGTAAGCAAGCACATTTCCTTACCTATGTTACCAGCAACACCTTCATTATTAAAAACCCCTTTGTCTTGCCACTTGTCTGCTCGCAGTTTGCTGTTTGATTTCGCCGGCTGGGGCAGCCCCAGCCCGTCCAGCCACGACCAGGATTTCCCAGCTACGACCAGTAGGTATCGGCTCCATGCCCTGGGGCAGCTACAGCCTTCCTCTTGCAAGAGCAGAAGTATTTCTTTCACGGCAACAGTTTCTCCTGGAAGATTTCTAAACAAGCAAGCTGGAGTCTCCTGTTTCTGAAGACTTTTTCTTATGTTGGCTTTGGCTGCAAACCCTGCCCCTCTGGTCAGTGTCCCCTTCAAAGGCAGCGGTTGGTATCCTGCGCAAACCCCTTTGCATTTTCCAGCAGCTGAGCTCTGGTGGCCGTGGGCCGCTGGACACAGGGCACGTGGTGGGCACGGGCAGAGGTCCCCCCCAGGTGAACCTCCTGTTGCCTGCAGGCAAGTGGCAGAGGAAGGCTGGAGAGCTCCGGCTCCTCCCTGGTACCCATTGGTGTCGGTTTCCAGATTCATCGCATCTTTCCTTTGATTAAAAAAGGGTTCCCAGGACATTCACCCTCCTGTTTGCAGGGAAGGACTATCTGTCCACAGATGGGCTCAAAATGTGGAACAATCCTGAGACACTGCAGAAGTGACTCTGAAAAGATGTAGATGAAAAAAAAAACAGTTCCTATGAACATCTCATAATCTCTAAACTACACTCTGCAACCAAATGTGTTGCGATAAACTGCCTGGACTGAGCCAAGTTATAGTTACTCAGAGAATGAGACAACAAGCCTCAGTCTAGGATTGTTTTGGCAATACTGATGGACAGGAGCACTCGCCTGCCTGGGTTGTTCAACTTGCAGAAGAGGAGCTGGGAGGACACACTGCCAGTCTCCCGTCACAAAAGGCAAAGAGCAGGGTGGGTGGTACAGGCAGTCACAGCTTTAAAGAAAGGAAAGACACCAAGGTGAGGTGCCAAGGTTTGGTCCAGAGCATTTGGGGTGGCTGAGTCCAGACCAAGGTCCCGCTGTAGGGCAGAGGAGGGATCAAAGGGACTCCTGAGGTCTCCTTCCAGGCCCCAAAAGAAACTGGTAGCAGAGCTCCTCCGCTGCCTGGAGAAGAGCCCAGCCCAGCTCTGCCCCGGCCGTCAGTTTTCCAGCCCTGCCGGAGCCGCCTCCTGGGACAGCACGGGCTGTGCTGGCAGGAGAGGTCCTGCTCACCCCTCCATTTCCTTGGCCAGAGAAGCACCTGCAAAGCCCCCTCCACACTCAGCCACCACCATGAAGCTCCCCAGCAGCTTGCTGGCCTGGCATGACCCTTGGGTCCTGTCTGAGAGGCGTTTCAGTTTCCTGCCCTCCCCGGCAGGGATGCCAGAGCATGACCCCGCCGTCACCACAAGGCCCTCACACTTACAGCTTCAGGGCTGTTCCCTACTGCTTTGTAACCCCGTTCCCGTGCCGTGGTGTCCTGCATCCCGGGCAGCTATCGTCCTTCCTGGTACACCTTGTGCCAGAGCCAGGCCGTGGATGCCGCCTTTTGCTCAGCGCCTGCTGATGAGCTGTACTCCCTATGCCCCGAAGGAGTTAGTACCTTCAACGTGTGGGTGATTTTCTCTCACAGGCTGTCCCAAGGGATTTAGGGTCCTGGGGTTTTCCTTCCTGTGAAAGCCTGGATTCAACAAGTTAAAAACCTCCATCGCTGGAGTATCCTAGTGATGTCCCACTCTCCCTGGGCCTTCCTGCCTGAAAGATACAAGAAATATGAAGAAAAAAAATGTTCCAAGAGTCAAATAACATTCTTCATGCCTTTGGTTTTCAAATGTGAGATGTCTGGCATAGTGCACCATCCTCCATGGCAGGCACTGAGGCATCAACAGCATCTTCCCACCAGCTCCCAGGTCAAGACGGACCATGTTTCAGGCAGAGTTTCCCCTCCCAAGTGACGTGGGGAAACATCCGTTCCTCAGCCCCTCTGGGCTCTGCGGGGGTACCCTGTGTCCTCGGGTGTGCGTGGGATGAAGAGGCGGCAGCGGGAGGGACTTGCACGTGCCCGTCACAGAATCCTACAGCATGGGGCAGCCCGAAAGCCCCTG
>NW_010511030.1:0-16212 GCF_000687285.1 Phaethon lepturus | reverse complement strand
CCCCCCCACCTGCCAGCCCCTCCCCCCGCCACGTCACCGACACCCCGTCACCCTGTGACACCCACACCAGCACCCCGGCACGCCTGGCATGCCCCGTGCTGCCTCCGCGCCCACAGCAGCCCCCAGCCCAGCCCTCTCCAGCTGCCCACCAGCCCAGGGCCCTTGGCCTCCTCCCGTGCACAGGCAGCCCTGGTACCTCATCACCCATGCCGAGCGCCCGCTGCCCCCCACACCAGCGCACACCACCCCCTTCTCCCTGCTCAGCAGCACCGGACACTCCTTCACCCCTCCCCGAGAAGAAACCTCTGCTCATCCCTGGCCAGTTCCCCCGGAGCCTCTATCCCCCTCTCACCCAGACTCGCTTGGGGGGACCAGGGCCACTCCTTACCCACGCATGGACCCTCCTCACCCCCTTGACCTGCTGCCACCCCCATATTTGCAACACCTAAAAGGATGCTGCCGAGGGGAGACTTCTTCTGGCTGTGCAAGATGCACAGGGGGTTCTCAGGGGGCTTCAGCAGAGTCAAGGTCTGGTTTTAAAGCCCAGACACTTGTTCATGCATGAGCATTGATAGAGATACGGCTGTATGGCCTGGTTTTTCCAAGATCACCAAAACTATCTGCACATCTTGGCTTACCCACAGGAGGACAAGATGGCCTTCAGAGAGATAATTTTTTTTTTTTTTTTTTATCTCCCACCCTGAAACTTCTACCAAGTCATTGCATGCAAGTTAGGGACTAAGCTCCTTGCATTCCTTCCAATTTCTTACATGCAAAATTTTTGTTGCATGCAAAAGGAAACATGCTTTTATACAAAGTAATGAATTTATTGTTAGTTTCATTAATGTCTTAAGAGTTGAATCAAAAAAATAAGTTTCGGTCCAGTTACAGTGATGCTAATAGTTTGTGTTACATACAATCCGAATCACTGCTCACAGACCGCCTCGTGTCCACCCACTTTCTTGGGGGTTCTGCTCACCTTTCACTACCTCTGTGGGGATTTCAGCCTGGAGGTGGAGGGTGCAGGGTGCCACGGCATGTGTCAGCATCCTCAGTCCTTGCCTGGAGAAGTGAAGATATTGGTGCTGATGGTTTTTTCTTCCTCACTCTACAATCGGCTGTGGGAAACGACGGTAATTTTTACACCTTTGCTAACATGCTTGTTCTTCCTCAGTATATAACCCCACATTGTACCTGGATTCACTGCACTTGGTGTGATTTACATATGCAAGAGGCTTGTCCTTTGTTCTCTTTGCTTAAGGCTGGTTTTACCCTACCCCTCCCAATCACATTCCTTTGGTGACCAGTGACAGACCACTGACCACATACTTATGGCCCTGGTGCCTCTGGCATCATCCTGTGCCTCTTCCTTCAGGCCCCTGCTGTCACCCTGTGCCTGTAGTCCTCTGTATGCACGTACTACAGAAGCACAGATAGTTATTTATACACAGAACTTCCCACTATAACTAGCTATTAGCTACAAAATATATACGAGACTGCGTTACATCACACAATAATGGGAGGGCTAAAACAAAGCAAGTAATGATCATCTTGTCATTAGATAATTGCTGTTACAGCTAAACAAACTAAAGCAAAGCTCCAGGCAGGCTAAGACTAGTTAAGACAGGGCCTGACGAGTCCTGAGACCCCTTTTGCTAGCTTAGCTCAGCAGCACTGTATTTACTGGGCTTCAAAGCTACAAAAGTGTGGGACCTCAGGAGAGGCCACGGAGCATCTCCCACGTAGCTCATCTGATAAGAAAACACGTTCACCAGAGACATTTGAACTCTCCCATCCAAATAATTCCCCTTCCTGGTGTCAACCTCAGCCAGCACCATGTGAAGAAGTGGGTCTGGCATCCCTCGTTGGAAATGCTCTTGCATTCAGACCACGTGCTGGTGGTAGTGATCTGTCAAAAAGGTGGCTTTAGCTGCAGACACTTTTCTGCAGGAAGCAGGAACCAGCTGGATTTCAAGATGGTTTCCACTGACCTCTTAAAATTTGGATCAGATTCAAATGTCTTCAGGAAATCACTGTGATATGGAATCCCAGGATCTGAATCTTTCTGTCCACCTTCCTCATTTGCTTCCCTCCTGGTTTTCCAGCTCAAACCCAGGTGCAGAGGGAGAAAGAAATGCAGGCTCCTGGTGCAAGGAACCAGGAAAATGGCCATGGCCTGCACTATACAGAAGGTTGAGCTACAGCTTCCAGCCATCCACCCATCACAGTTTTCTCCATGTTTCGTTATTTTTTTCTCTTAAAGCATCTTCAGCTGGCCAGGGTGTGTTTGCTCGCATGGAGCAGCCCTCCTGGTTCGTGCTTCTGTAGAGCACTGAAAGGTCAGTGTGTCTCCTGGGTCAGCAGGATTAGAGATGGTCACAAACTGGATGGCTCATGAACCAGTTCTGCAAATGTCTGGTGGGCCTCATATCGAAGCTCTTTCTTCTCATCTTCCTAGAAGCACTCAACAGCTTCTCAAGACAAATCACTTGTAATCAGTCCATGGAGCTACTGGTGTGCTGCAGCAGCCGGGTTCTCAGTCCAGCTTGAATCTGGTGATAAACCTGTCTTCCTCAGAAGGTGCCGCAGGATCTCCTCCTCTTCTCAAAATAATCTGACTGAACATAATCCAGATACCTGCAGGATTGGTTGGCTCCATCTCTATCCAACAAGCTGTACTCCTGTCTGGCCAAGGGAGAGGACTGCCTCCATGATCGGCCACTAAAGTAAACTTTCTTGCCAGAGGCATAGAAAGAATTCAGGCATCCAAATTTTGCTTCTTGTGTTTCTATCTGACAAGAAGGTGGCTGACTTATGTTGAGCATGGACCAAATTTGGGAAAACAAGGGACAGAGCAGAAGTATTCTGGGCAGGACAATGGGGCATGGTTGCCAGTAAGCAAGTGTCTGGTGTCTAACGAGCTGCTAGGCTCACACAAAGCACCTTCTCCAATGGTTTTCAGCATAGCTGTGATGTTTGCACTCACACAAGCACAAGTATGGACATGCACACAGATACCGCACGCTTAATACGTACAACCCTGCAAGCAAGCACACCTCCAGTAAGAGCAGGTGGCCTTTCTATACACACCAAACCCTCTCACCCTTCCCACCTTCTGAGCTGGAGTGCTAGCACAGCTGGACCCGCAGAGTGACCTCCCCGCACCCAGCCCCTCTGGTGCAGCTGAGCAGAGATTCGCCGTTTGAAGTAGCCGGTGCTTGGCGATGCACGCCTTCTCGCCTTCTTCTGGCAGTAGGGCCTGCCCAGCCCTTCCACCTGGGATTTACGCAAATATAATGGCTTTAGTCACACACTGTCTGGCAGATACCCCACAGTCCAGCCAGCCAGCCTGCTCTGCTATTTTATTCCCAACACAACGGTGGGAATACACAACACTTTGTATCTCCAGAAGAGGGAGTTTGTGCTTCATCCTTTTCTCCATCTGCACAGCTTTAAACATAATGGAAAAATTCAAGAGCTGCTTTCTTTTCTTATTCATCAGAGCAGCCACTCCTCCTTTCCCTGGACACGTTCAAAGCAATGACCGGGCTTGTGATTTGTATCAGGAGACAAAGTGAAAATGGAGCTTTTTTTTTCTAAGCAGCACCTATGGTATTAACCCAGGCCTGACCACTTCATGTATACTCAGCTGGTCACCAAAGGAGACAAGAGGCTGGGATGAAGGCTAGGGGAAGCCAAGCAGAAGAGCAGTGGAAATACAGACGACACAATTTGAAGTGCTCCTGACAGGAATAAGTGGTGGTGCACATCTGCATTCATACTGCTTGGGTCCAGGCAGGGATGTATTTGAACTCATCCAAACCTCAAAGCTGATCTTGGAGTTCCAGACACATAATAACCATAACAGAGCACAGTATGATTTTTTGGATGCTATATAATGCTTGGTGAAGATCTGAGAAGCGCCTCAGATGTGCAAGTGGGCATAAAGGTGTGAGGAATTGGTATAGGGTGCCAGCCTGGACCACTGTCACAGGGTGAGTGCTCAATGGCTCAAAGTCTACCTGGAGGCCGGCTCAAACATCTGCTCCTCAGTCTTGGCAGTAAGTACCGAAACGAGGGCAGTCTCAGAGCTCATGTGGTGGCACAGAGGCAGAAGCCAGAGTTGAGCCATATGGACCTGGTCATGATGCCCATGGGAGGACTCCCATCCCCAGAGCTGGAGAAAGTCATCATACGTCACTCAAGCAAGGATTGTTGGAATTACCCAAGGGCTCAAAGAAGCAGCAACAGTGGCACTGCGCAGGCATGGGTCCTGTCTGAGACACTAGCGGCATCGGGGATGTCGGTTGGAGCTTTTCTGTACCACCCTCAGCAGTGACACAATGGCAATGGAGGTCCTCGGTGAAGGCAGTGAAGTCCAAATGGGCAAGGAAAAGAGTCTACAGGAGGAAGAACTGAGCATGAGTTCAACAAGGGGCAACTGAGAGGAACTGAAATGGCCACAAATACAGTCCCTCCTGCATGCCACACAGTCACGGGGGAAAAGAGACGAGAGGGATCCTCTCCCTCCTGCAGAGCATGGGAATACCCAGTGCAGGGATGGGCAGGTGGACCAGCTACCAGCATCTTCCAGCTCCTTCAGCTGCGACATCTTCCTCGAGAACAAATCTCAGGACGCAAAGGCAGGTTGCAGTGCAAAAGGAACAGAACCCCAGAGCAGCTCCAATTCATGGCAAATGGAGCCGTAAGGTGAGGAGTTGGGTCCTCCAGCGTCTGCCCTGATGTGTGGTCGGATTTTGTCTTCTAGCTGGAGATCACCACATCAGGGATCTTGGATTCTGGCTGAACAGTGGGGACAGCAGGTGGTCCAAAGTAACTCAAGTATTGTGCTGGCAATAGGAACCTTCTAGAAAAAGCTTCCTGTGGTGGAAACACTGAATTTGTCAGACTTAACCACTGCGAAGCTTTCACACTGTGTATCTCGATGCAGCAAGACTTTCTTCAGCTCCATTACCTGCCTTCCCTTCTCTTGATAAAATCCTCACCTTCCACGTGAAGAGCCAATGCGAGAGCCAAGGTCAGTATGCTCCAGCTCTCCCCGACTGAACTAGGCGCTCCTGGGATGGTCCCATTCAAGCCAGTTTGAGCCCTACAGGCACTCATGGCTGGCCCCTCTCGCCCGACACCGTCTCCTTTCCCAGTGAGGCTGCTGGGGTCCAGTTCTGCCCACCTGCCTGGACAGTCTCCAAGCCCTCCATGGCTTCCCAGCACCAAAAGGCTTGGCAGTAGGAGTTACCCAGGACTTGGTGCTCTCAGATCATCTGGACTTTGCAGACATTGACTGCTCTTGCAAAAACAAAGCAGCCCGCAAGGCTGTGAGCATCAGCTGCCCCTTCCCCAGAGCGGGGCACGGCCACCTGCCCTCTGTGCAGGGACGAGGTGTCCTGAGCCACCAGAACCTCCCTGTGCAGCAAACAGAGCTCACCTGAGAGGCACCCATCAGCACAGAGGGCTCAGCAGTCTTCCAGGGAAAGAAAATATATCCAGGTCTCCCTACACTTTTTTTTTTTTTAATTTAGTAGAAGCAGTTTCAAAGGCTGCTTTTCTGCTGCACAGCTGCCTCCACCTGGAAGCCAGGTATTTCAACAGCTTTTAATGCATCTTCCCATTCATGTCTGGCCTTACAAAATGAAAATACCAAGGTCACAGTCGCATCCTAGTTTTATTACAACTGACCTGCAGGCAAAAGGAGCAAAAGGATAGAACTATTACATAAACACTCTGATCCAAGTATAGTATCTTAAATAGAGGAGGAAGTCAAACCAGGATACCGGATAAAGTATTCTGAAGCTCTGTGAAGCAGTTACGTTCCTGAGCTCCATTTTACAGACAATAAGGCAACATCCCTGCACATCAGCTTTTTGATAATTTTTATACATTTTTCTATGGTACAAGAGAAAAAAATAACCGGAGTTCACAATGTACAGTTCTTACACTATTTTCACAGCTTCTGAACGCTATACACCTTTTTCTTTCTTTTTTAATAAAGATACATTGCAATAAATGGTTCACCCTTAATAGTTTATAATGATCTATGTTTAATACACTAAACCTGTCCTTCTGTACAGACACCCATACCACAGCACCTCAACCCTGACCTTGTCACTGGCAGCTCAAAGCTTCACGTTTCCATTTCCCATCCGTTGAAAGCAAACCGGTCGCGCTGCTAAAGACAAGCTCCGGACGGCGTCGGCAGCAGAGGATGAACCCCAGCTGTGCCCAAAGTGTAGTCGCTTTCGTTGGAGGGAAACAGATTTTTGGGAGGACCCATCTCAGCGTCAGCCCCTTGAAAGGTTTGTGGGCTCCCTGTCACGGGGAGCTGTGACCCAGACTTTAATGTCCGAAATGGGGGCAGAGGCAGAGCATCCCTGCACGCATCCGTCTTTACTGGCTCTGCGTCTGGCCGGCCCCCCAGCCAGCCCCCCGCCGGACGCAGCGCGCCCGCCGTCCCGTCACGGGTGACTGAAGGCCGGTGAGATGAATCACAGCTGCGGGGATTTGCCAAGCCTGAGAAAAGCGGAGTTTTCTGAGGCTACAGGGCTGGGGGGAGAATTACCGCTTTAGATACGCTATGCGTCTTGTTCAACTGATCCTTCCACGTGACTGAGCTGCTGGGAATGACTAGTTAGTTCAGAACGCTCTGCCTGGTCCGTTTGGGGAAGACTTCAGTGACTTCCTCGCCTGAGGAGCAGCCCCGGAGGAAGACAATCCAGGAAAGGCAGGAGGACTGCACCTCCCTGCCCGGCCGTGCCCGGGGGGTCACATCGGCACCAGCCTCGGTGCCAGCTCCGACAGCCGAGCCGGCGACGCGCAGCGCTGCAAGCCTTGTGCAAGGGTGTCACCTCAGCGGCTGGAGAAGCACCAGGCATCCACACGAGCACGGCCTTGGCTCTCCTTTCCCAGCCGAGCAGCTGGGGCAGGGATGGGCTGGTCTCCAGTGCTCCCGCATCAGCCCAGTTTGCTCTTGGTAGCATTGGTTTGATTCCTTGGGAATCCTGCCAGTACCGCTGCGTTTTCACTCCCATTGTGTCTCTACGCCTCTGCCTCCTGGGTCCAGTTTTGCCGCAGAGCTTTGACAGTAGGTTGCTCTAACAGTGATGAAGTCCTACCAAGTGCCTAAACTAGACAATTCAAAATGGAAATCAGAGACCCTGCAGCCTCCATTGTATCCCTGATGTGCTTCTAAATGCCTGAGAACGGCAATGTTTGGGGAAAAAAAGTGTTTTCAGGAACAATTAATCTTTGAGAAATGTGCCAATTTAAAAAAAAAAAACAGACTGATTCACTTCTTTGCTCAGCAGAGGGCTGGAAGATGACAGCTTGCCTGCCCTTGCTGGGTCAGCTAAAAGCCCACGAGGTGTTAAGATGCTCCCTCATCTCCACCTCATCTCTATCTGCACCAAACAATCTCGGTGAGGTTCGCTCGAGGGTGCAGTAACAAGAGCTACAGAGGGTCACAGAAGAGGTTAAATACGCCCGGAAGGTGGTGAAGAAGGTCTCCAGCAAGCTAAGCAGAGCGTGACATTTGCAGCGGCAGGGCGGGCACGGAGCCCCAGTGCGGCGGGCGGCCATCCCCACCATCCCGCTTGCAGTGGCAAGAAGGAAGCGCTGAGATTTGGTCTTGTCAGGGGCAGTGGGCTGCCTGGTGGCAGCACTGCTGGGCTGGTCCTGGGGTCAGTGAAAAGGCGCTAGCATCAGGCTGGGGCCAGTTCCCAGGGCTGGGAACACGAGAAACACTGGCTAGAAATCACAGGCGTTCGTTTGTGGATCATTAAAACAGCTGCAGGCTTTATGAACGGCACTGTCGAAGTCAAAGCAAAGCCAGCTGGTGGTGAGCGCTGGGCAGCTATAAATCAGGTCACAAGCAGGTTAAATTCAATCGAGTAGTTTAATAATTCTTCAGGTCAAAGGTCTTATCTTACCAGGTAACAATTTACAGGACACCTAGTTAAGAGTGGCTGGCTTGGTAAAAGGAGAAAGAATACATTATGTCCCATCTCTGAATAGTTTAATGTTAGCCTCTTTCAACGCAACATATTTTTGGTAAAGACATATTCACTATATTTAACATGATCTCTCTTTAACAGGAAGTTCAGCTGAGCACACTGTCCCCAGAAAAGTACACTGCGACTGTAAAGCAACAGAATTTCATAGCAGTAAATCTATTGCACTTTGTGAAGAATAAAATTCTCCTTTGCCTTTCTAGCTCCAGAAGGCAAAGCATCTCGTTGGTTAAGCAAGTTCTTCTCCCTCCAGGCAAAGTCTCTTAATGTTCAGACAGACAACGCCTAACTTTTGTTTGTTTGCTTTTTATTATTACTTGAAACAACAATTGGAAGAGTTTGAGAGAAAAATCTTTCCAGTAGCTGCTGAGAAGTCTCCAAGTTTTGAGTCTAGAAATGAATTTTTAGGTGCTATCCAATCACGGTCAACAAATAAATGTACTTATTCCCACATTTCATGAATATGTCCACAAAAGAGCAAGATGAGGTCTCTCTTTGACCAACACTAACACTGTGTGATCAGGTTTTACAGGGATGCACTTTATATGTGACAACAGTATACAGACAGGATGGAAATAACACCAATATTATTGCACATGGTGTCTGGGCGAGCATTAAAAACACTGCAATATGTGATGAAAATTCTTTACAGCTTGTTTTCTCTCAGCCCTTTTTCTAGAGTTTGATGTAGCAGCAATATCAATCGACGTACATTGGAGAGCTGGGAGTTGCTGGCATTTGATCCAGGATTTTACAAACATAGCATGCAACATCCACTGTGCGTTCCTCGTACATCAGGATGAAGGGATGTTTCTGGAATCAGATAAAAAAACAAGGTTAGGTTCTCCCTTCTGGCACATGCTGGCTACCCCAGATAAAAGCTTAGCGTATGGATTTGCCTGATGCAAGAACACAGGGCTGGATGGTGGCTGTAGGACAACAGGACATGGCTTTTACATACAGGGGATGCATATCTTAAATGTGCAGTATGGAGGTGGGACAGGACTCCAGGAGTGTCAGGAACTGCTGGGCAGGAGGCACTGAGGGTGGAGCATTAGCAGCACCTGGCTCCTTTGTGGCATGGACACGTCCTGAAACACTTTCAAGAAAGGCTTCATCATGAGCCTTGTCAGCAGTGGGGAGACAGGAGTAACAGGGAGACATGGCTTGCAGGGGTCAAACAGGAGATCAGGACCCAAACCCAGTTCTCCTGAACTCCGACTCTCTGCTCTGCCCAGGAGGCCGTACTGGCCGGACCCAACTTGGAGCAGCTGGAAAGTTACACCACAGTGACTCTCTGGGCCAGGACACCAGGCAAACTCCTTTTGTATCACACCACCACCTTCAGGGGCCCAGGGCATGGTTTCACACATCCCCTGAAGAGGTGGCTTCCAGATGCCCAGAGCTCCTTGAAGGTGCATGGTTGCCAGGTGTGATTTACCCAACCCAAAAGCATTGCTGCATTCCCTCCTTTAGGACTCCCCACCACAGACAGGTTCTGCTGGTGTCTTGCTCCAGAGCCGTGCTCTTCCCAGACTCGCTTTTGCCTGAGCACTCCCAACCTTGTCGTGTGGCCCGTGTGTTGGAGGCATTTACATGTGACAGCGCTGGCCAGCAATTCGACAGGGCTCTGGCACGATACCAGGACCTCAAGCAAAGGCACCATTTACATGGCACACCCAGTGTGCTTCTGCCTGAGCCTGCCCGCTTCAGGGATCACCGACCCCCTGCAACGGGGCATTTCCCCCCACGCTGATCTCCTGTGTCTGCTTAGACACTGATGATCTTGGCCATCGCCATGACTGCAGGCCAGAGCTGGGGGCATGGAGGTGGTGCCTCTCCTCAGGCTGTGGAGCTGAACACCCTGCCTTGATGGCCCGAGAAGACAAGAAGCAACCTTGGCCGTGTGGCCCAGCCCTGCTGTGTGACCAGCAGCGCCGTGACAGCGGGCGCAGGCAGCCATGCTTTGCACTCACCAGAAGCTCTTTATACTTTGGCCTTTTGGACTCGTCCTTTGTAAGGCTAAAGAAAGCAGAAAGAGAATTAGAAGGTGGAATTCAGGAAATTGTTACAGACATCAAATGCAAATTTTTAAAGGACACAATGTTCAATCCACTGCTGTCAGAGTGAGACTTACTGCCTTTCGCTTTCTGGAAGAACCATCTTTGTGCTGTGTGTGACCACAGGGACTCCTTCCCTCCCCACCTGGGTAGCCACCAAAAAGTGCTGCTGGGGACGGTGCCCAAGGGTGCTGCAAGTGGAACGCCATCCTGACTGCTGCTGCCTCCGCATGGAAACGGGTTTGACTGCAGCATAACCACAAGTTTTGGGCAGCAGCAACTGGCCTGTCCTCCACCCATCAGACAGCGGGGCTGAGAGGCACAGGAGAGCCAGCGCTGCCTGCCAGGGCACAGACAGGGGACACAGGCAACACACCCTCATCTTGGCACACGTGGGCAGGGGCCAGGGCTGTAGCAAACAGATGAACCGCAAGTGGGGCAAGAGGGGCCGGCTGGAAAGCGTTCCCTCCCGCAGGGCTCCTCTGGCACCTCAACCGGCCGCCAAGCCGCAGCGCAGCGGGACGGCAGGCCGCAGCAAAAGCCACCAAAGCCCCACAGCTGGGGGACATGGTGGGGCACAGGAGAGATGATGGGGACCAGAGCCAGCATGGCTGTGCGACAGGGCTCAGTGATGGGTGGCACTGGCAGCCCCTGCCCTGGCAGCCAGGGGTAGCATCTTTCCCAAACGAGGAGAGTAAAGTCTAATTCCCTGCCGCTGCATTTCCATCCCCACAGGCTCTGTCTGGACCTTCCTCAAGCTCCAGCACTCCTCAGCATGGCCTCGAATTATTTGGAGCAGCAGAGGGTAATTAACGCTGCCCGCCCGGCGCTGCTCTGTCCTGCGACCTGCCGCAGAGCTGTGCAGCGGCAGAGAGGGCAGGAAACCCCGCGGCTGCTGCACAAACATCCTCGCTTCGGGCTTTTGCTACCCAGCTGCAATTCCTTTTCTGACCTCAGCAAGTCTGGAGGTTCGAATATACTCCTCACACCACCTTTAAGGCAACTACTCAGAACTTCAAGCTCACAGACCAAGTTTTGCTCTGAAATTTCCATGCACGCTTTCATAAAGCAGCCCTAGAAATCTTCCATTTCTTTTCCAACTTGCCATGAAGCTGAGTGTCTGTAGTGGCCATGTGCAGCACCAGGTGCCGTACAGCTCCTTCACAGGAACATCTGATCTCCTGCCCAGGCACACCGGACCTCAGGAGTTTGCGGCTCTGCCTGCGAGCAGCATGAGGCTCCCAAAAGCCAGACACAGAGCTTGGATACTTTGCAAACTCTGGAGCAGAAATTTTTTTTAATCCGTTCCAGGAGGAGTGTGACTTCAGACAAGCATCTAACACGGGGAGGTGGGCTGAGACATTCAAGGCATTCACAGCACCGCTGGGATCCCAGGCAAATTGGAAAAAAAAAAAAAAATTCCCAGAAACTACTTAATATTATCTAAAATATCCTTTCCTCAATTGATCTATCACGGCGATCAGGCAGCAACACTGCAGGACTCTCTTTCAACGTTTTTCCTGACTCTTGAGTGCATAAAAATAGAAGATTATTAGATTCCCATTTGTAGGGTAATGTCCAGGAGATTTATGCCATCACCTAAAAGCACAGCCTTTTGGAGACTCACCTGCTTGCTTAATAACACCAAAGATTACTGTTTGCACGTAACTAAAGGTTATTAAGATAAATATTTATTACAGTGTTGCTATGAAGACATCATAAATATTCCATCAGAAGTCAGACTATTTACAAAACCAGATTAAACAAAACCCAGAATTAGACTGAAAACTGCCCCGTGCTCTATGCATTGTGGTTTTTTAGCAGGCCCTGGGAGGGGTATATGGGCTGGAAATACAAATGGACCCAACCAGACCCACAGGCCAAAGATGCTGCCGTTTAGCAGAGATGCCACGCAGGCTCCTCTGTGGGGTGATCTGGAGCCAAGCTCACCAGCGCATACAGGGCAGGAGAGCAAGCTCCTGGCTTTGCAAGCTCTGTAATGATACGACACCTCTACAAAGACTATGTGGGAAACAAACTATTGCTTGTACACATGGGGAAAGCAACTGTGACTTTCTAACCAAATACTACACGTTGTTTTGGACTGAAAAATGGAAACTTCTTTTGAACAGCAGACCGTTTTGATGCTCTGTTTTCTGCAGCCCAAAGACAATAACCTGGTCTCCATAAAAACTCGTAATTCTGAGAGTAAAATACAAACCCCAAAACTATCTCCACGGATGGAAAATCCTAAAACAAAACCTCCTGAAAGTTAAAATTGTCTAAAGCTGAGTCTCCCTGTCTCACAGAGCTCTAGGATGGACACCCCAGTGCTGGGGATGTCCATCACCTGGGTCTGCCCAGGGCAGAAGGTCCCAGAAAACAAACGCAGGTCACACTGATGTGTCTTCATGCTGTGTGCTTTGGTATTAGGTTAACAAAATTATGTTGACCATCTTTCACATTTTGATAGAAAAATACTTCATCAGAAAATTCACAGTCAGCCCTTAACCTATAGGACCGCAGACACGTGGCAGGTAGATGGACTGCCCCAAGCCTGTCCTGTGCAAACACTGCGCACTCTCCATCCAAGGCTGACCTGCAGAGGCCCTGCCCTACAGAAAACCAACGTTAGTCTTGATCTTGACATATGATTGACACAAGATATGAAGCCAACAACCAAGCAAGCCACCCGCTACAGGTCCTGGCAGTCACTGTGCTGAGCAGCACTGGGCGGGAAGGCTCCTTGCCTTGTCAAGCAAAAGGCAGGACCAGTACAGATCCTCTGCCCCACAATGAGACAATACTGCCAGGTGTCTCACGCTTCTGCCTGCAGAGGAAAGGGCAAACGGCAGGTCTGTCCCAAGGCTGTGTCACACCAGGGAGCAGGATGCACACACCACCAGGCCCCTACCTGGTCACACCGACCTCCTGCCACGGGTCTTATGACTTTCCTGAGCACAGACCCTCAGAGGTTTTCTCCTCATCCCTTCCCTGACGAGCAGTGTCGAAAGGTCTGCCCTTCAGCCCCCACCCAGACAAGTCTCCCATCACCTCCAAACCAGTGAAATGTGAAAGGTCCTCACCCTCACATTGGCGCAGGAATGTGAAACTAAGCTACGAAGTGCCTGGCATGCGACCTTTCCCAAATACCTAGCAATGACAAAACAAGCCAACTCCAAGTGCTTTCAGTAAGAAACACTTACCACAAGTTGACAAAGTTGATGAAACTTGGGGAGAACTCCCTTTCCTCTGAGTTACTCAGCTGTGGTGGGTCTCCTTTCACTACTTGTGTCAACTGGTCAAACACACTGTTCCACTTGGGGTAGGGGAATCGCCCTGTGGCCAGCTCATACTGCAGAGAAGACAGCAACAGCACCAGACAGGTTACACAAGGTAAGTTCAATCAGGGTAAGAAAATGTCTGCAAAGACCCTAAATGCCCCAAAAGGAAGACTAAAATGAGATTCTTCATCCCACTCCCTATACGAAGCTCAGCTGAGAGAAGAGCACGTCCAGATTTCACCTGGCTATGGCATGCTTTCATGTTGACAATGTCTTCTCCTCCACTGATTATAAAATCAACCAATGCTCTTACTAAGGTATTCAAACATAGGAGAGTAAAATCCTCCAGTCCCTTCCCAAGCATCCTAACAACCACTAGAGAAAATGGATAATGAGAATCGCACAATCATAGAATATCTCAAGTTGGAAGGGACCCACAAAGATCATCAAGTCCAACACCCTGCTCCTCACAGGACAATGAAAATGAGCATTTTAAAACATCAGTGGGGAAGACAAAAGCTACTGGTTCATACTTATTGCTTCTGCTTTCTCTTCTACTTCACTACCTCAAGAAGAGATCTTTTCAATCCATCAATGTGTGCACCCAGTAGTGCTGTGGTTAAGCCAGAGAGGAATAAGCAACCGGAATCCAGAATTAACTGAAGTCTTCTGCACAGCGAAAGTAGACCAGATGCCAGGGCTGTGAGAGGCTTATTTACACAGGCTGGATGCTCTTGTTCTGCACCACCACACTCACCATCCCTCCTCATCTGAGATTTTGAAAACAAAATTCATTTATGATCCAACACTTCTTCCCTGCTCACAACTCTTCCTCTGCAAATCACAGCTGCAGCTAAATGTATCCTCAGGGGTTCAGGAGAGCCATCTGCCTTGAAGGGATTTCTATTGTTTCTGGGCCAGGAGGTGCCCACTTCAATCACAACACGCAAATGCTTCACAGCAGTGGAGCTGGGCTTTGCTTCAAGCACATGTTTGACACCAGCAAACTCCATCATACTGCAAAGCGCACCAAGGCTACCCGCCAGGGAAGTACCGCGCAGCAGAGGGTTTAAACCCCACTCACTTACCAATGTAATTCCCAAGCTCCAGACATCTGAGCGGACATCATAGCCTTGCCTGGATGCGCTGGGATCTATCCTTTCAGGCTGAAACAGGAAGAAGGACCAGTCAAACACTGTGCCATGCAGGAAGGAATGAGAAGCATCTGAAAATTCAGAAAAAACTTGAAGTTCATCCTGCCAGGCAGAGCCTGGCACAGCTCTAGAGGCAAACTTATTGCTAAGGCAGATGTCCAACCCCAGCAGAGAAAAATCTTAAGGAATCAAACACTGATTTTATGGATGTATAGAGTAAAAGATGATCTGTAATGGCAATTCATCAGAGTCCAATCCTCTTTTTTTTCCTTTTGTACAACCAGCTTCAATAATTATTACTGTCTATTTATTTAACTTCGGGCTCTCTTTAACACAAAGTCCTGCTTTCTCTGTTTTCATAGTGTACAGTTGTCCCTAGGGACTCATAACTTCCCTATTTAACTTCCTAAGTCAGGTAATAGACAGCCCTACTAGAGCAGATGCCATACTGGACCTGTTGGTCACCAGTGCAAGGGACCTAATATTGGTGAGATCAAGACTGGAGGCAGCCTGGGCTGCAGTGATCATGCACTGGCGAAGTTTGCAGTCCTGAGGGATATGGAGCAGGCAAAGAGTGAATTCAGGACCCTGAAGTTTAGGAAAGCAAAATTCCAGCTCTTCAAGGAGTTAGTCAACAGGACTCCCTGGGAAGCTGCCCTCAGGGGCAAAGGAGCAGAACAGAGCTGGCAGAAGATTAAGGACACTTTCCATAGACCGCAAGAGCTCTCGATCCCCAAGTGTAAGAAATCATGAAAGGAAGGCAAGAGACCAGCATGCTGAGTGGAGACCTGTGGGGCAAACTAAAGGGCAAGAAGGAACTGCACAGGCAGGGGAAGCAGGGACAAGGATCCTGGGATGAGTACAGGGATGCTGCCCAGTTGTGGAGGGATGGGGTCAGGAAGGCCAAGGCGCAGCTTGAGGTGAACTTGGCAAGCGTTGCAAAGAATAATCAGAAGGGCTTCTGACAGGTATGTCAGCCAGAAAAGGAAGGTCAGAGAAAGCGAACCGGCCTTGATGAGCAAGACTGTCAAACTGGTAACAACAGATGAGCAGAAGGCTGAGGTACCCAACGACTTGGGCAGTCTCTCTCCCCACACCTCTCGAGGGGATGGACTGCAAGACGGCGACTGGAGGAGCAAAGTCCCTCCCACTGTAAGAGAAGATCAGGTTCAAGACCACTTGAGGAACCCGAACACGCACAAGTCTACAGGACCTGACAAGATGCATCCCGGAGTCCTGAGGGAATTGGCTGATGTAGTTGCCAAGCCACTCTCCATCATATCTGAAAAGTCCTGGCAGTCAGGTGAAGTCCCTGCAGACTGGAAAAAGGGAAACATTGCATCCACTTTTAAAAAAGGGTAGCAAGGAGGACCCTTGCCTCACCGACCCATCAGCCTCACCTCTGTGCCTGGGAAGATCATGGAACAGATCCTCCTAGGAGCTGTGCTAAGGCATATGGAGGGCAGGGAGGTGATTCGAGACAGCCAGCATGGCTTCACCAAGGGCAAGTCCTGCCTGACCAACTGAGTGGCCTTCTGTGATGGAATGACCACATCAGTGGACAAGGGAAGAGCTACCGGTGTCGTCTGTCTGGACTTCTGTAAGGCCTTTGACACTGTCCCCCCCCCCAACATCCTTCACACTAAATTGGAGAGAGAGGGATGTGATAGGTGGACTGTTGGGTGGATGA
>NW_010511029.1:626-1178 GCF_000687285.1 Phaethon lepturus | reverse complement strand
CTGCACTGGAAGAGGGTGAAGCTCCAGAGCACCTGCAATACTTTGATGACATCATCATATGGGGCAACACATCAGAAGAAGTTTTCGAGAAAGAGAAGAAAATAATTCAAATTCTTCTGAAAGCCGGTTTTGCCATAAAACAAAGTAAGGTCAAAGGATCTGCACAGGAGATCCAGTTTTTAAGAATAAAAAGGCAGGATGGACGACGTCAGATCCCAATGGATGTGATCAACAAAATAACAGCTATGTCTGCACCAACTAGCAAAAAAGAAACACAAGCATTTCTGGGCGTTGTGGGTTTCTGGAGAATGCATATTCCAAATTACAGTCTGATTGTAAGCCCTCTTTATCAAGTGACCCGGAAAAAGAACGATTTTAAATCGTTCTGAGCGATTAACCCTGAGCAACAACAAGCCTTCAAACAAATTAAACACAAATGAACACAAATGAAACAGGAGATAGCTCATGCCATGTCCCTCAGGCCAGTCCGGGCAGGACAAGATGTTAAAAATGTGCTCTACACGGCAGACGGGGAGAATGGCCCTACATCGG
>NW_010511029.1:0-563 GCF_000687285.1 Phaethon lepturus | reverse complement strand
TACTCCAACTGAAAAGGAGATATTGGCAGCATATGAAGGAGTTCGAGCTGCCTCAGAAGTGGTTGGTACTGAAGCACAGCTCCTCCTGGCACTCCGACTGCCGGTGCTGGGCTGGATGTTCAAAGGGAGGGTCCCCTCTACACATCATGCGACTGATGTTACGTGGAGTAAGTGTGTCGCATTTATTACACAGCAGGCTCAAATAGGAAACCTCAGTTGTCCAGGAATCTTGGAAGTGATCATGGACTGGCCAGAAGGCAAAGGTTTTGGAATATTGCCAGAAGAGGAGGTGGCGCGTGCTGATATAATAAACTGACAGAAAAGGAAAGGCAATATGCCCTGTTTGCTGGTGGGTCTTCTCATATTGTAGGCAAACATCGAAGGTGGAAAGCTGCTGTGTGGAGCCCTGTATGACGAGCCGCAGAAGTTGCTGAAGTACAAGGTGAGCCAAGTCAGTTTGCAGAAGTGAAAGCCATCCAGCTGGCTTTAGATATTGCTGAACGAGAAAAATGGCCGATACTCTTTCTCTATTCTGACTCATAGATGGTGGCAAATGCTCTATG
>NW_010511028.1:38870-44600 GCF_000687285.1 Phaethon lepturus | reverse complement strand
AAAGAGTACCGGTCCCAGTACAGACCCCTGAGAGATACCACACATCAGTGATCTCCAGTGGACATTGACCTGTTGACCACTACCCTCTGGATGTGAACATCTAGCCAATTCCTCATCCACCCAACAGTCCACCCGTCAAATCCGTATCTCCCTAATTTAGAGAGAAGGATGTTGTGGGGGACCGTGTCAAAGGCCTTACAGAAGTCCAGATAGGTGACAGTGGTAGCTCTTCCCTTGTCCACCGACGTAGTCACTTGTCATGGTTGAATGCCAGCAACTAAGCACCATCCACCTGCTTGTTCAGTCCCCAATGGTGGGGTGGGAGAGAGAATCAGAAGAGTAGAAGTGAGAAAACTCATGGGTTGAGATAAAGACAGTTAAGTAGGTAAAGCAAAAGCCATGCATGCAAGCAAAGCACAACAAAAATTCATTCACCACTTCCCATCAGCAAGCAGGTATTCAGCCATCTCCAGGAAAGCAGGGTTCCATCACGCGTAATGGCTACTTGGGAAGACAAACACTGTAACCCCAAAGGTTGCCCCACCCCTTCCTCCTCCATGGGTTGAGATAAAGACAGTTAAGTAGGTAAAGCAAAAGCCATGCATGCAAGCAAAGCACAACAAAAATTCATTCACCACTTCCCATCAGCAAGCAGGTATTCAGCCATCTCCAGGAAAGCAGGGTTCCATCACGCGTAATGGCTACTTGGGAAGACAAACACTGTAACCCCAAAGGTTGCCCCACCCCTTCCTCCTCCTTCACCCCAGCTTTATATACTGAGCATGACATCATATGATATGGAATATCCCTTTGGCCAGCCTGGGTCAGCTGTCCCAGCTGTGTCATCTCCCAGCTTCCTGTGCACCTCTGCCTTCTCGCTGGCAGGCCAGCATGAAAAACTGGACAGTCCTTGAATGCTTACCAACTGAAAACATCAGCATGTTATCAACATTTTCTCATCCCAGATCCAAAACACAGACTCACACTAGCTTCTATGAAGAGTATTAACTCTATCCCAGCTGAAACTAGGACATCACTCCATCATAGAAGGCCACTAGGTTGGTCAGGCAGGACTTGCCCTTGGTGAAGCCATGCCGGCTGTCTCCAATCACCTCCCTGTCCACCATGTGCTTTAGCATAGCCTCTAGGAGGATCTGTTCCGTGATCTTCCCAGACAGAGGTGAGGCTGACAGGTCAGTAGTACTCAGGGCCGCCCCTTGGTAACTTTTTAAAAAATGGATGCAATGTTTCCCTTTTTCCAGTCACCAGGGGCTTCACCTGACTACCGTGACTTTTCAACTATCACGGGGAGTGGCTTGGCAACTACCTCAGCCAATTCCCTCAGGACTTTGTATCTTGTAAGGTCCCATAGACTTGTGTATGTTCAGGTTCCTCAGGGGGTCTTGAACCTGATCTTCTCTTACAGTGGGAGGGACATTGCTTTAGTTTGACCAGCTGGTCTTGACTCAGCCATGCTGGCCTCTTGCCTTCCTTACCTGATTTCTTACACCTGGGTTTCAAGAGCTCTTGTGCTCTATGGAAAGCATCCTTAAAGATCTGCCAACTCTGTTCTGCTCCCTTGTCCCTGAGGGCAGTTTCCCAGGGGGTCCTGTTGACTAACTCCCTGAAGAGCTGGAATTTTGCTTTCCTAAAATTCAGGGTCCTGACTTTACTCTTCGCCTGCCCCATATCCCTCAGGACTGCGAACTCCACCAGTGCACAATCATTGCAGCCCAGGCTGCTTCCAATCTTGATGTCACCAATTAGCTCACTGGTGCTGGTGACCAACAGGTGCAGTATGTCATCCCTTCTGGTAGGGCTGTCTATTACCTGGCTTAAGTTATCCTCAGTGCACTCCAGGAGTCTCCTGGATTGCCTACAGCTTGCCGTGCTACTTTTCCAGCAAATGTTGGGGTGGTTGAATTTTCCCAGCAGAATGAGAGCTTGCAAGCATGATACCTTCTGTTTCTGGAGTAAGTAGGCTTTGTCAATAGGCTCCCCTTGATCAGATGGCCTGTATTAGACACCAACCACAAGGTTCCCTTTCTTTCCTCAGTCTCTGATTCTTACCCATAATCTTTCAGCCTGCTCATGGATATTCTTCAGAGACAGCTCTTCACACTGTCCATTTCTTCATGTAGAGGGCAATGCCTCTGCCTCTCTTTCCTCACCTGTCTGTTCTGAACAGCCTGTAGCCATTGGTAGCTGCACTCCAGTCATGGGATTTGTCCCACCAAATTTCAGTAATGGCGACTAGGTTGTGGCTTTCTAGCAGCACACTGGCTTCCAGCTCCTCCTGTTTGTTGCCCATGCTGCATGCATTGGTGTTGAGGCACTTCAGCTGGGCTGTTGACCATGTCACCTTCTTTGAGGAACACCCGTTAATTCCTTTGAGGTATTTCACTGGTGTTTCCCTGTTGGCTTTTGTTAACCTCAGGAGCCCCTGGCTCATCTCCGTAAGACTTCAAGCGTGCTCCAGTGTACCCAGCAGGTCTCGGAGCCACAGACTGAGGGCCCTTACTAGCACCCAGTCTCTCTAACCTTGGCATGTCATCCCACAGCTTGTCACAGGCAAGACTCATATCCCCCTGTATACAAGTTGTTTGAATTCTCAAACAACTTGATGTCCATAGAAGGTTGTTACTGTTCTTGAGTGATGACCTGAGATTTGTAAGGTTATTGAAAATAGAATTTTGATTTTTGGCTTTGCCTAAAAACTTTTGCAACAGCTTACGGGTTCCTCTAGCTTAATAGGGGCCTTGTAAATTCTCCCTACTAGAGCTGCTGGGCTTTATGACAGCATATATCTATATATGCAAATATAACTTTCATAGTTGTGTGTTGTATAAAACAATTTTGTTTCATTTTGTGCTGGAAAATACTCTTTATTATTGTCTGTCATTGGATTTGCACTAGCAGAATGGACATAAATCACGTTGTCTAAATCATCTATGTTTTCTGAGAAGTTGATGCCTTGTGATTTAAGGGCCTTGATATGAAGAGAAAACCTGCACTTAAGCTTATAACTAATACTGTATGTCCTTGAATTTATCATACCTAATACACATACACATGATAATCAATCTTGTGTATCTGTAATAAAACCTTCAAAAGGTGGTACTGAAGGCTGATCTTTTTATCTGGTGAGCAGTCATTCCGGTAGATGGTGCTCTGGAGTTTGCTTTTGTCTCTGAAGAACGTATCATGAACAGATATTCTGCTCTGTTTTTGTCTGTGCGGCCTAAAGAAAAGTGAGGAACTAGTTGTATTTTGTCCTTATACTATTAGATATCTTGTACATTCACTTGAACCAGAATCATTGAGCAGAGCCTCTTGTTGATACAAAAGAAAACAATTTGTTAATAGCTAGGTCAAATGAATCTAAGTGGTTTGTAGCTGTGGAAATTCAAAATCAGGGTGAAAAGGAACAGAAGAAATAACAGGCTTTCTTAGATTTTTGAACTGTAATGCTGACCCTGAGAAAAAAACATCAACAAATGTTTTTTTAAAAAGTGCAAAGGAGTCACAAGTGAGTTCCCTGTGCTACTGAAACAGTAAAAGAGCAGATGCATATAAATGTGAAGCTGAATCAAAAGCAAAAAAAAACCCCAAAAACCAAGCCCCAAACCAAAAATGAACTACTATAAGTTCCATGAAGCTACAGTATCATATTGTCAGTTCTCATTATCTGGAGCCAGAAAGTGTGATGAAATTTTTTATTTAATTATTATTATTTTTTTAATCTGTAGCATGCACTTGGTGCATAATTGTAATTTTTTTCACTGTTATAGCTACATGGACAATCACTATATTACTTCCAAAGTAATTTTTGAGGTTCTCTCAAAATACCATGACTAATGGAATTTTAGGAGGAATAGTAAGACTTGGAGTAAAAATGGCAACACTCTACCAGCTTAGCAGAGAGATTAACCAAGAGCTCGTTGTCAGGCTCCTTGAAGTACTCTTAAATTTCTACTAAGTAAATTGAGTGCCTCATGAAGAGATCCATGGCTATTAGAGAGCTTCTTTTTCCAGAATGGTATTTGAGAAACAGTACTTCGTGACATGCAAGAGGTGATGTGCTGTCATGAATGCTTGCATTTATACTTTTTGGTTTTTGTATTTTTAATTTTTTTTTTAAATGATTTTTAATTGGGTTATGGAAGAGATTGGTTCTCTCATGTTCATTATGTACAACCCATGTGTTCTTTCATCTTGTTTTAAGGATTTCTGCCTGTGTGCAGCCTGGGCCCATCTCAAGTGGGAAGAATGAATTTTGGAAAAGATGTCAGCACTCTGAAATATTTCACTATCTGTGGCTTACAGGAGGGGTATGAACCCTTTGCTGTTAATACAAACAGAGACATCACCATTTGGCTGAGTAAAAGGCTGCCTCAGTTTCTACGAGTGCCACAAAATCATGAACATATTGAGGTTTGTAATCCTGTTAAAATGTTTCTATACACTTCTTCAATTAATACGTTTGAATTATGTTTCTACTTCTGTACCTCTAGATGAGATTTTTAATGTGATATGCTTGAGCCAATTCTGGGCAAAACTTATACCTGTTACAAATTTCTTACATTCAGTGGAGTTGCAAATAATGTAATTATTTGGTTCTAGTATTTCTTTATCTGTGAAATCAGTCGTGTGTAAACATGAGATTCTCAGAGACAAATTCTACAAGATGTCCTCATTAGGAACTCCTTGTGCAGTGAGAACTATGTTTGTAAACAACTTCCAGAAATTGGGCATTTCTACATAACAGATACCTTGTGTTCTGGTGCACATACTTTGTGGAGTGTTTTTTCCATAACTAATTGGTTTTAATTTTAATAAATATTTATTAGCCGATTGTGTCAACACTTATGTCCCAATCAGTTGTGCATCTTAATGGAACTGAATTACTGCCTTGTTAATTAATGCCAAATAAATAAATAAATTAATTAATGCCAAAGAAATCCTTTGGAAATTGATGAAACAAGAACTCTTTTTCAGCTGATGTATATCACACTGTGGTATTTAAGAAATAATTTATGTTCTTGCATATTTACATGTATGATTTATATTAGCTGGTTTGTGTTGTTCTGGACAGGGTTGGATTTATGTTGCAAAGAGTTATGATCAGAAAGGTCATTCCTTTGTGAGTGTTTTTTTTTATTTAACAATGGACAAACAAAAACTTCCACTCTTTATAATATCGATATCTTCTTAAAATGGCAGTACATGATTATAAAACATTTGACCATTTACAGAATACTGTTGCAAGTTTTGCAAGTCATGGATGCTTATTCTAGAAATAGAAGTTGAATATTTACAAGGGGGAAAAAAATCAGAACACCAACATCTTTACATTTTGATAGGTGATGAGAATTGATGGCACCATAGACAGCTGCCCCTGCCTGAAGGTCACACAGAAGTCCTTTGGCTCGCAGAACAGTAAAACAGACGTCATGTTTTTTCGATTAAGCATGCCCATCGAATGTGCTGAGGTGTTCTCCAGATCAGCTGCAGGAGGGTTACCAGGCTCTGGTCTTTTTGGCCCGAAGAATGACTTGGAGGATTATGATGCTGATTCTGATTTTGAGGTTCTAATGAAAACTGCTCATGGTCATCTAGTTCCCGACCGGACCGAAAGAGAAAAAGATGCCACAAAACCAGAGTTAAACAACCATAAAGATTATGTTCAAGAAAAGCCTTCACGTCTTAAACAAAGGTTAGTAGCGCATT
>NW_010511028.1:0-38839 GCF_000687285.1 Phaethon lepturus | reverse complement strand
GCCCTTTGGGCTCCCCCCCCCCCCCCCCCCCCGCCTCCTATTTCTTGAATAGTAGAAGAAAATGGTAGTCAGGTCAGCAGAGATTTTTCCCTAATTCTGCCCTAAATTTGGATATAGCACAGTAGGTGGGACTCTTAACCTTAATTTGATTAAATTATGTCATATGCAATGTGTAGGTCAAAATCAAGCAGAAAACTGAAAACATTTTTTAAGCTATTAGAAACCTATAATTTGATATATTGCAAAGGCCTTTGTGATCACCATGTGAAGTGCATTCTAAAACCATGGAGATCCATTCTGACAGACCTAGGAGGTCCTCAAAGTGACATGGAATATTTTTTCACATAGTGTGGTGGGTTGACACTGCCTGGACACCAGGTGCCCACAAAAGATGCTCTGTCACTCTCCTCCTCAACTGGACATGGAAGAGAAAATATAATGAAAGGCTTGTGGTTTCAGGGTAAGGACAGGAAGAGATCACTCACCCATTACCATCATGGGCAAAACAGGCTTGACTTGGGGAAATTAATTTAATTTATTACCAATCAAATCAGAATAGGGTAATGAGAACTAAAGCCAAATCTTAAAGCACCTTCCCCCCACCTTCTTCCTCCCTCTTCCCAGGTTCAACTTCACTCCTGATTTTCTCTACCTCCTTCCCACAAGCGGCACAGGGGGGAGGAGATAGAGAAACTTCACGAACTGCTCCAGCCTCGGTCCCTTCCATGAGGTGCAGTCCTTCAGGAACAGCTGGCTCCAGCACGAGCCCCCCACAGGGTCACAAGTCCAGCCCGCAAGCCTGCTCCAGTGTGGACTCCTCTCTCCATGGGTCCACAGGTCCTGCCAGGAGAAGGACTTGCAGGTGCCACCCTGCTGCCTGCTCCAGCACAGGCTTCCCACAGGGTCACAGCCTCCTTCAGGCATACCCATCTGCTCTGGTGTGGGGTCCTCCATGGGCTGCAGGGGCACAGCTGGCCTCACCATGGTCTTCATCACTGGCTGCAGGGGAATCTCTGCTCCAGTGCCTGAGCACCTCCTGCCCCTCCTTCTTCACTGACCTTGGTGTCTTCAGGGTTGTTGCTCTCATGTATTCTCACTCCTTTCTCTCCCTTCTTAAATATGTTCTCCCGGAGGCGCTACCACCGTCGCTGATGGCCAGTGGCAGGTCTGTCTTGGAACCACCTGGCATTGGATACTATCAGACACAGGGAAGCTTCTAGCAGCTTCTTACAGAAGCCACCCCTGCAGTGCCACCCCATTGCCCCCGCAACCTTGCCACTCAAACCCAATACAAATGGCTTCCAAAAAGCTGAAGGTGTTAGATAATCTTTATCTAGAAATGTGTATTAGCTTCTTACCTCACTCTATGAACCAAATAATCATAAGAATATTCTCTAGCTGACATGTTCATCCTCCCTAATTTTTCTTATGGAAAAGAGCAGAACACTTGATGATGCCGTGGAGATGCAAATGCTGGGCCATTACCCAAACAATATTACCGCAGCTTTCCATTCCTCTTTTGCTCTTCTTTACTGAACTTGGTTTGTTAAATATTTAAATTGCAGAATAAATCAGGGAATATGGATGGTATTTTTGAATGCATGAAAGTCATTTAAGGTTTCACATTCTTCCAAAGTGCCATAGGTGTTTAAGAGCCTGATAATTTTTTAAGTTATGTGAGTTTAGTTTCCAAGTAACTTTTGGATATATAGTTTAAGCTCAGAATTCATTTAAGTGCTTTTAAAAATGAGCTTGTCTCTTTGTCATTTCTGAGGAAATTTTTTTTATTTTAATCTACATGGAAGTTATAAACTAACGAGTTATTTATTAATAATGTAATAAATACTAAGTTTTTAGGGCTAGCATAATAAATATCATGTATTTAGGGATAATATATCAATATAAAATTCCTTTGTATATATATACTGAGCTTTTCATATAGATTTTCATTTTATTTATTTTATTACAGATTTATGCTCAGGAGGACAAAGCCAGATTATAGCACGAGTCACTCTGCACGGCTTACTGAGGATGTGCTAGCAGATGATAGGGATGACTATGATTATTTGATGCAAACTTCCACGGTATTGTAACATAGGATTTTAGCTGTTTGCTTTGTCTTTCTTTCTTTTTTTTTTTTTTTTTTTTAATAACTACAAGGTTTTGCTTGTAAAAGTTTCAGAAACAGTGTAATTTTCAGGCAAAAATTTTAATTTAAATGTCTGTGGTAATCCTGTACTACTGAAGTTGAGACTGCTGTGTTCCTTTTTTTTTTTTTTCACCTGATTGTCATTCTAAAAGAATTTCCACATGGAAAGCCATAAATTAATTGAGTCAATCTTTGAAACAACTGTTGATAATACCAAACATAAGAGGAAGAATAAATAGTTCTAGAATAATAGAATAAATAGGAAAAAGTCTGTTAAACTAATCGGTTAATGTTCAGGACCATTTGAAAACATCTATACTAATTTTACTCAGCGTTTATTTCACGGAATTCCCAGTGGAAGTTTTGTGCATCTTTCTCAGACAAGATCAGCTCCATAAGCACTCACTGTTCAGTGTTCAGAGGACAAAATATTTCTCTTTTGGATGTATTCTCCTCTTTCTAAAAGGTATCAGATACTAGAAACTGAGTCACCTACAGTATAAAAATTGTGGCTGCAGTACAAAAAGAGCTTACAATGCTATGATGCAGAAGCCTACAATACAAGTGAATAAGCTGTACCTTTAATCTTTTCCATTTCTTGTTTTAACATACGTATTTTGTTGGCTGTATTTTGATTTGTGATTATATTATTTTGTTGCTTTGCTTATGAATTGTACTTGAACAAGCCTATGCTACTTTTGAGGACATGACATATTTTCAGATTTCAGAGCAACAAATTAATTCTGAATCAAACTGGTACACTGGAAACCAGCTACTATCATTTACTGACGTTATTTTTTTATTGACAGTACTATTATTCAGTGAGAATATTTCCTGGTCAAGAACCTGCTAATGTCTGGGTGGGCTGGATTACATCTGACTTTCACCAGTATGACACAAGCTTTGACTTGGACAGAGTGCGTACTGTCACAGTTACACTGGGAGATGAAAAGGGGAAGGTTCATGAGAGGTTGGTTACAATTTTCTTAAAAAGATACATATTTTATACCCATAAAAGCAACTAAGAATTTATAAACTATAAATCCACCCCCTTTAATGTAACAGTGTTGGTGTAAAAAAAAAAAAATAGGAAAAAGTGTAACTTTACTTGTTCTCTCTTCTTGCTTATGAAGAAACAGTGATGTAATAATCTAATCAAATCAATAAGCATTGAAAAGTAAAATAGTGCAGCTTTTAGATGTAGTTTCAGACCATGGTGATGTAAATATTGACTCCTGAACTGGTACAATGTAGAGCAAAATACCTTGTAGTATTTTTGGAAGTTTTTGCTTTTGAGCAGGCCAAAATTAGTACAACTCCCAGCACTTCAGGTTGTGATCCATGCCAGAAACTTTGTGTTGTGCTTAACATTAAATGATTGAAAACATTAACTTGCAAGGTCAGTTTTGTTTCTTGGAAAGATTTGAGCTTGTTCATATTTTGTCATCTTCAGTTTTCATTTTCTTTTCAGTTATGAAGTCTAGATTTCATTGAATTTTGGCATTGGTTATGGTGGGGTCTGCTGTTTTCAGCCTCAAGGCCCTGTTGCTTGCAGGCATGCAAAGTTGTTCTTAGTCCACTAAATAATGTCTACAAACCATACATAAATAAATCTGTCTTTTGACATTCAGTATAAAACGCAGCAACTGCTATATGGTGTGCGCAGGAGAGAGCATGAGCCCTGGACAAGGACGTAATAATAATGGTCTGGAGATTGGTTGCTTGGTTGATGCTGCCAGTGGCCTGCTGACTTTCACGGCTAATGGCAAGGAACTAGGCACATACTATCAGGTGAGTATTTTTTTTTTTTATGTCTTCCAGTGGGAAGGGGGAAAACCGAATCCTCAGACTGCATCTCATTAGAAACTTTTGTACAAGATTGGAAGAAAAAGTAATTGTTGCTGTTATGACAGTGTTTTTTCCCTCCTATTTGGGGTTTTTTTGGTGTTATTCAAAGGCTTGCACTTACTGACTGTCAGTAGAGGTATTAGGATTTTTTTTAATATGTAACAGTGTTTTGCTGTCTTTAGTGGTTATATATTTGTGCATCTTTGATTTAGGTTGAACCAAGTACTAAGTTATTTCCTGCTGTATTTGCTCAAGCTACAAGCCCCAATGTTTTCCAGTTTGAATTGGGAAGAATAAAGGTAAATAATGCTTGATTTTATGCAGGTTTAGGCCTAATTTATCTTTTGGGTTTTTTTTCCCCCTGCAATTTGTTCTTGGTATTTGGTCCATTTTTATGATTCCAAGTTTTTGCACTATTGCCATTTTTATTCTTAACTCAGTTTTAAATACTTCGTGCATTTAAAATACAGTATGTTGGATCAGAAGGGTTGTAACTAATTAGAATTGGCAGAGGATGTTGCAAATTCCCATTGAATTTTCTGAGTCTCAATCTTCATGATGAAATGAAATCACTGAGGTCAGTAAAGCAAATCTCTTATTCTAGAAACAGAGCGTGGATGACCAGCTATCTGCAGATTAGGTTAGGATGTAAAAATAGTTTTACAGTAAATTCAAACAGTACACTCAAGAAAACCGAGCTGAAATTTACTTTCTTGCTTTAGTAAGTGCATGTCTAAGAAATCGTAAGAGGTAAAAGAAGCGTGGAGTTAAGATCTCTGGTCCAAGGAGGTGACCACACATTCCATTCAAGTTTGTATTTCAAATTTACTTTTTAAAAAAAATTAGTTATGGACAATGCTCTCTTGCTGCTAATCTGCCAACAGTTCCCATCTGGTTTTACAAACCATTGAAAATGTTAATTTCATGTTGCACTGTACTTTACTGTACTATATGTTAAATATATTTCTTGAAAAATATTGTATATTCGTTGTTTGGAAAAGATGATGAAACTGATTGCCTCTTCTGTTGGAATTTTCCAGAATGTAATGCCATTATCTGCTGGCTTATTCAAAAGCGAACACAAAAACCCGGTCTCTCAATGTCCTCCACGTCTCCATGTCCAATTTCTGACTCATGTGCTCTGGAGCAGAGTGCCAAACCACTTCTTGAAGGTTGATGTCTCTCGGATTAGTGAACGTCAGGGGTGGATGATACAGTGCCTGAATCCTCTGCAGTTCATGGCCCTTCATATTCCCGAAGAAAACAGGTTGATGTTTGTGTGTTGAAGTATATCGGAGCTAAATTGGGATTATGAAGCTAGTCGTGTAATAAAATTTTGATAAGAAAATCCCAAGGTCTTCTCTCTATTTATAACGTGTAAATAAAGGCAGTGTGTTTTGATTTAGCTAATACTAAAAATTTATCTCTTTTAATTTTTTAAAATCTGCCTCCTTTTGTTGTGTTTCCAACCTCTCCTAGTTTATCTCCAAACCCTTTCATAGTATATATAGGTTTTGAATGATAATGAAAAGAACTCTGTTTATAAATTATTAAAGATAATCTGTAAAATAGGCAAAGATCTCTTTTTGTGAGATTCTTTGAGATTTGTGACCAATATTATTACTCTGTTACTATAATTTTCCTAAATCTAGTTTAAACAATTGAAGAAGTTTAACTTTGTGATTTCTTTGTTACCCAAATGTCTCAGCATTTTGCCAGTGCCAAAACTGAAAATAAAATCACTAAAAAATTGGGTAAGAATTCTGAATAAACAATCTAGCCCCTGAACTGGTTAGTCTGTTGCCATTTTGCAACCACAGATCTAAAAACAATAAATTATATAAATATCTAGTTTTAAAACCTTCATTTTCAATTACCTAAGTTCTTGTTTGTAGTATGAAGTAGTACTCTGTGTTAAGTAAATAATTTTGATCTTTCCCCACTGAAAGTAATTGAAGTCGTGCTTCAGGAGTGGCTTGAATAAATTCCTGATTGAACTTTTTTTCTTAGTCCTTGATTCTTAGGCTGACCGTCTTTCTCACATGAAAGCTGAAACATGGAAAAAGTCCATCCGTAGAACTGATATTGTGCCAATGTTATCCTTAGGGAGAATTTTGAATTTCTTCACTGAAGTAAGTTTTTTGCACTGGTATGGAATTTACTGTATTGTTTTTTTTCCTCTGCAGAACAATTGATATTTTAGAGCTGACAGAACAAGAAGAATTGCTGAAATTTCACTATCATACCCTCCGATTATATTCAGCTGTTTGTGCTTTAGGCAACAACCGAGTGGCCCATGCTATGTGTAGCCACGTGGATGAATCTCAACTCCTGTATGCTATTGAGAATAAATATATGCCAGGATTATTACGTGCAGGATATTATGACTTACTCATTGACATCCATCTCAATACCTATGCAACTGCCAGGTTAATGATGAATAATGAATTTATAGTTCCAATGACAGATGAGACCAAGAGTATTACTTTGTTTCCTGATGAAAACAAAAAACATGGCCTCCCTGGTATAGGACTTAGCACTTCATTAAGGCCAAGAATGCAGTTCTCCTCCCCGAGTTTTGTAAGCATTAGCAGTGAATGCTTTCAGTTCAGTCCTGAATTCCCTCTGGAAATCTTAAAGGCCAAAACCATAGAGATGCTGACTGAAGCTGTTCAGGAGGGCAGCCTCCATGTCAGAGATCCAGTTGGAGGTTCTACAGAATTTCTGTTTGTCCCTCTCATCAAGCTCTTTTATACCCTCCTAATTATGGGAATCTTCCACAATGGGGATCTGAAACACATCTTACAGTTGATTGAGCCCCGGGTTTTCAAAGAAGCAATGAGCCAGGAGGATGAAATTGATTTCTCAGAGAAGGAGCTGAGTTCAGATGAGCTCAAGTCAGAAGAAGGAGAGGAAGAAGCCAGAGGGGAGCAAGTGCCAAAGGAAGGACTCCTTCAGATGAAACTTCCAGAACCTGTTAAATTACAGGTAACAATACTGCTATGATAGTGGTTGTTCCCATTTCTTCACTTGCTAATTTCTCTTTCAAAGAATACAGCATTTTGATGTCAGTTAGATAGAGAAGTAATTTCCTTAAAGGAGACAACAAGATTTGCTGTCTTCCTGATGATATAAACTTATTCACCATAGATCAAACAACTGTTGTTTCATTACATAGAATTACTTTCTCAGCAACATTAACGGGGAATTCTTCATTCTTATGGATCCAGACAGAAGAGGAATTCCCTAGAAGCAAAGAGTAAATCCGTTCTCCTATAACTTTAATAAAAGTCTTACATTATATGTCTGAAGCACATAAATCTCTTGCAGATGCCAGATATTCCTGGTGTAGCATTACTTCACATGTAGTAAATGACAGCATTATAGGTTTCAGTCACTTTATTTGGTAGTAACTACTGCTGTAAGGAACCTGTCCTTATTTGCATAATATACAGAACATATTTCTTAGCTTGCCAACTCTTCTTTCTCTTATTGTTTTCTCAGATGTGTCTTCTACTCCAGTACCTGTGTGATTGCCAAGTACGACACCGAATAGAAGCCATTGTAGCATTTTCGGATGATTTTGTGGCCAAACTTCAAGAGAATCAACGCTTCCGGTATAATGAAGTGATGCAGGCCTTGAACATGTCTGCTGCCCTGACAGCTAGAAAAACAAAAGAATTTCGATCCCCACCTCAGGAGCAGGTACAACTTACAATGGACAATTTATTTTTTGTTGTGCTGTATGTGTGACGGAGTTCTTCTTTATTTTAACGTTTTTTTCCTTTTGAGATCAGTGTTATTTGCCTTTTGTTTGTATCCTTTAAGATTAACATGCTGCTGAACTTTAAAGATGATAAAAATGATTGTCCTTGCCCTGAAGAAATTCGGGATCAACTCTTGGATTTCCATGAAGACCTAATGACACACTGTGGTAAGTCTTGTTACTTTTTTAATTATATTAACTTTAGAAGCAATTTTTCTAAATAATCTTACATAAGAAACAGCAACTAAGTAGTTTATAGATTACAGTATATCAGTTATAAGTACTATCAAATAAAAATACTCAGCTTGTAGTCAAAACCAAGGAAATGTTCTTATCCTCATATTTGGTCAAACTAGAAGGGAAGACAATATGTTTTGCTTCATGAGGGAAAAGTGGGTTTTTCACCCATACAACTCTGTAGGAATTTCTTTGGGCTTAATGTATTGGATAACATTGTAGCTCACTTGTTATTCGAGGAATTCTTCTCTCCCTTGCACTCCCCTTTGCTGTATCGAGTTGACTATGACCATGTTAACCACAATATAACATATTAGTGGCTGATTCTTCTCAGACATTAATGAAGATATAGAAGTTTATCATCTATTGAAATAGCCTAATAATCAAATGGAGCAGTTAACTTGTGGTTTTGATGTCTTCATTTTAGTTAATAAAAAATAATTTAATTCTATGTCTCATTAAACTGTGAAATATAGTAACAATTTAAATACAAAAATACCAATATAAAAATGAGGTGCCAAAATGTGTATTTTACATGTCAAGCTCATATCCATGAATACTGTGAATTCAGTTATAGAGTAGTTTTGTTTGGAATGCATGCTTACTTACATTTTGCTTTGAGGTTTTTGCTGTTCTCTTGTTTGGAGCATAGTCACCCCTTCATTTTACTTCAGTAGACTATTTAAAAAAAACAAGTAAAAGAGACACTTATCAGACAGCATGAGCAGACAAGCAGGTGAACTTTCACATCATGTCCCATTATCTAGAAGAAGATAAAGCAGGGATGTGTGATAATGTTTTTTTAAAGTAATACTCTGGTCAAGGAAGGAGTTTTGGACAGGAGAATCTCTGCACTTTTCCTCCTGAATTGTATTCCTTATTGATCCCAGTTTAACTGGAAATAATGATTTAACTCATTACCTCAAAATATTCAAATAAAAACAAACATGCCATCAATATCTGACTTCTTCATAATACATGAATTTTCTTTCTTGGTAGAGCAAGCACAGTTGATATCCTTGTGTATCACAAGACAATTTCGTTAGATTGGTCCATCTCAAAGATAATTCTGTTACTAATATAATCACAGATTTATTAAGGTATCAAATATCACAGAAGGTCTTTAATGCAGCCTCCTACTCAACACAGAGTCAACGCTGAACTCAGACCTGGTTGCTCAGCGATTTTTGCACTAGGGTCTTGAAATCTTCTAAGCACAGAGATTCCACAATGTCTTGCAATATGTCACAGGACTTGAATGTCCTAATGGTGATGTGTTCTTTTTCTTTAAGTCAGTTTGGAATCCTGCCTGTTTTAGTTTGACAGTTGTATCTTATTCACCTCAGAAAGGACCATGGCTGCATTTTTTTTGCTAACTTGCTTGTAGGTTTTGGTGGACTGCTATTAGGTCAACCATAAAGCTTCTGTTGTGCAGGTTGACAAAGCCAGTTCCTTCATCCTCGTTTTATAGGACAAGCAGTCCAGCCACCAATCATCTTGACAGGCCATTGTTGGGTGCTCTTCAGCTTTTCATTGCTTTTCTTGTATTGGGTAACCCAAAACTGGATGTAGTATTCCAGATGTCATCTCATGAGTGGCGAGTACCAGGGAATAATCACTTGCCTTGAGCTAGTGATTATGTTTCTGCTAGTACAGCATATTTTTATCTCTCCTTACTGTTAGAGTGCACTGCTGACTGGTGTCTAGCTTGCTGTCCAAGAGGACCCTCCAAGTTTTTTTTGCAAAGATTTTTCTTTAAGCAGTTCATGCCTGGCCTGTATTGTCACATGGGGTTGGTCTGTCCAAGTTTCAAAACTGCATTTGTCCTTGCTGAACTTCAAGTATCCTGCCAGCCTATTCCTCTACCCTGTTGAGCTTCCTGACCCTGAGTGTATTTTCTGCTCCCCCCAATTTGTATTATCCACAAACTTGATGAAGGTGCATTATAACACTTCAAATAAAATATTTTATTTTAAATGAAAAATGAAAAAAATTTAAAAAAGGAAAATTCAAAGTAAACGGTCAGTTGACAGAAAATGAAGATGAAATAAAGAATTTAGAAATAACATTTGAAAGAAGAAAAAACTTTCTTTCTGTTTGATTTTTCTCTTTTTCTGTAGTCTTTTGCCATCATTCTCCTCTGTTCAAATTACTTGGTCTAGTTCTGTCATTATTTTTCTTTTCTGTATGGAGAAATAGTAATTTGCATAATCTCTAAGTAGAAAATTAATTTTGTGGGGTCAGAGGATGTGTCACAGTAGAGCAGAATTAATGACTCTGTGTATTCAAAATATGGCTATTGCAAAATAGGTGAAACAATTACACATCCTGAGCCCTGTGGTTGGTTGATTAGCCAGCCACCATTTGAGGATTCACAACTTGTGAAATGGTCGAGAGACAATTACATTGACAGTTTGCAAATCAGAAAGGTACAACTAGAGCTCAGGGAGCAGCATAATGGTGGGAAAACAGACATTTCATTTGGGTATAATTTCAGAGCATCTCTGTGTTGTAATTGATAAGACATTTCACTGTCTTTACTGTTAATTGGTTTGGTTGAAGAGACTGCCATCCAAAATTATTTTGCAATATGATTTACTGTAAAATACGAAGCTACTGATGATCCTTGTTTAGTTTAGCATCAATTGTTCTCTTAGGACAAAATATAGCAAATACTTAATGCAAAGAAGTCAGACAATTAAAAACATGCAATAAATTGGGAAGAATGACATAATGTTGTGAAGAAACATCCTATAAAATTCAAGTCTGCTAAGGAACTCCCCACGAAACCATTAACTTTAGAACTTACATTGGAAACTGAAAAACCCAGAAAAAATAGTTGAATGACCTTTTTACTTTGAGTGTATTTTACTGTGACTAGTAGGTATAGGTCAAGATTTTTAATTCCTTTGCAATGTATGTGTGAATGAATAAAGTTGAAAACATGAGAGAAATGAGCTGATGGGGATCCCATGAAGTTCAGCAAGGGGAAGTGGAAAGTCTTGCACCTGGGGAGGAATAACCCCATGCAGCAAGGACAGGCTAGAGACCACACTGGAAAGTAGCATTGCAGTAAAGGACCTGGGTATCCTGGTGGACAACAAGATGAGCATGAGCAGCAATGGACCCTTGTGGCAAAGCAAGCCACAGCTGGACTCCCCAGTACAAGAGAGACATGGACGCTGGAGTGAGTCTGGGGGGAGCGCCATCAAAGATGATTACATTCTTGGGGCATCTTTTGTACGAGGAGAGGTTGAGAGGGCTGGGGTTGTTCGACTTGAAGAGAAAGCTCATGAGGGGATTTTATCAATGCATATAAATACCTCTTGGGCAGGGGCAGTAAAGAAGGCTGAGCCAGACTTTCCTCAGTGGTGCCTAGTGACAACACAAGAGTTTGTGGGCACAAATTGAAATACAGGGAATTCTGCTTAATTTTTTTTTTTTTTTTTACTGTAGGGGTGATGGAATTCAAGAACAGGTTGCCCAGAGAGATTGTGGAGTCCCCACCTTAGGAGATATTCAAAACCTGACTGGATGTAGTTCTGAGCATCTTTCTCTAATAAGCATGGAGGCCAGACAAGACGATCTCTAAAGGCTCATTCCAACCTTATCTGTTCTGTGATTCTGTAAAGCCTCACATGCATTTTTTTACATTTTTTGTAGCTTGTTATAGGCATATCCTGAAACAGCCACTTTATTGTGAAGGTGGCTACTTTCTTCTGACTGGTCACTAGGAAGTATATTTATTGTAACATCAGTTCTTTCACTTCTATGAGATATTTTACCTAGAAATCTCCTAGTCATTACTAGTATCAGTTGAACTATACTGTGTCATTAGGGACTCTATCTACACTGCTGAGCTACATATTTCAAAACACAGGCATCATCTTTAGCATTGAAACATGCATATTGGGGGACTTGACCACAGAAATATATTTACTATATATTTTATGTATAATAACACACAATTTATACAAAACATTAATAAGATTACATGATCCTTATCTGCAGTTCCCTGCCTTCCATGTATACCTGATCTATACTTGTTCCAAACTGCTGGTTAAGCATATCCACATCAAACAGGGCAGAACAACATAGTTCAGTTTGATTATGTTTGTACATACAAAATACAAAAACATGTCTGTAACGAGTTTAATTTTATTATTTTACTATTTTGTGTATATTTTTTACTTCAGGAATTGAATTAGATGAAGATGGAACCTTGGATGGAAACAGTGATTTAACCATTAGGGGTCGCCTCCTATACCTTATGGAAAAAGTTACATATCTGAAGAAGAAGCAAACTGAGAAGCCAGTTGATGATGATGCTAAGACATCCTGTAAGCCAAATTAAATCAGTTTATTGTATCCTAATTCCAAACGGCAAAAGAAGCAGGGGAGGAAGTTCTTCATATATTTTCTGCCAAAACAAGGTGGATATTTAGTGAAACATCTGTGCACCTTAAAGTTTGTAGCTCTGACTCCAAACAAGCTCAGATGGAATTTTTGTGATAGGCAGATTTGTTTCCCAATGGGATGTAATGGAAAATTTCTTCTACTGGCTTTTTCGCCCTTGATCCTTTTTCAAGTTATAATTTTTTCCAGAATGTGTCTTGCTGTTTGTGGAGTTAGTTCAGACTTAGTAATTGTAGAAATGTCCTGATTGCTCATAAAATCAGCCACAGCAGCTTCAAATCAGTATTTACATGAAGATTACCAAATTAAAGAAGACTGTGCAATTAGACCGTAATTTGCAAAGGTGTACTTAGGAGAAGCTTCCCCACCCAAACTAAAAGTCAAGATTTGCTGACCGTGGTTGTTGCTCTGTCATTTTTCTGACGCTTTCTGCCTTTCCATCTCGATAAGAACCATTGCCAGTGGCATCCAAGTCCTGCACTTGGTGCCAACTGATTATGGGATTTTATTTATTTTTTACTTGTCAATGCTGATTTTATTTTTATAATTTTTTTGTCTTTATTACGGTGGATGGCACTTTCAAATATCCTGATTTTTTTTATGCTGCCACCCTACCAGTTCTGGGCTCATAGTTTAGGTGTTTCTGACTTTGGTAAAAACTTTGTTTCCATCATTGACTACAGAGGATTACGGGGGAGACTGGCCTTTTAACTTGGTTGCTTAATATAAGTGCCTAAAGTTATGGGATGAGAAGACTTCCCCAGGGTACTTATTAATGAGATGGCTTCTTAGTTGACAGTTATTAGTGTTAGCTTAGTGTTCTTTAAGTAGAAATATTTTTGTCCTGCTAAAAGTGTGCCTTCTGGCTTTGCGGTTTATAACTGTTACTTCAGTTATCAGGCAGTGATAATTAGAGGCTAGGTCTATGTAGAATGTGGTGATGAATCCAACAGTTACCTAATTTTTTTTCTTATAGTAAGCTTAAAGCTCTACAAGATTTAATTCTCTCTCTCATGTTAGTAGAAAGACTGTATTATATTAAACTAATTCGATACAACCCTTCAGAGCAAATAAGCACCCACACAACTCAGTATTGTGGTGGCTAGGCTGCTTGGGTTCTTCATTGCAAGCAAGATAACAGACAGACCCACAGGTAGGTGGGATGCAGTACTGCAGTTACCAAAACAGGAGATAAATGACAGCCTGCTCATGTGATTCGTCACAAAAATCGTAGGAAACTTACTATTATGTTCTGTCTTATTATTTATTTCAGTCCTTCTGAAATATCAGCCCAAACATATTTCATCCTTTTACTTCTTTTTGAAGTGTTTTTATTCTAAAAAATGCTATACTGTGTGATAATGGAAACGCCTGTAATACAGTGTTTGGAAAGTAACAATAAAATCCAGTACTATAGCTCTTTTTTCCTTACCTTGTATTAGCACATCTTCGCACAAATTCTCTTATTTGTTAAACATTCTTTTTTCTGTAGATGCCTGACCCTTCAATATCTTTAAGTACTTTTACTTTTTTGGGAGAGGTTTAGCCTGAAATTGCATGTGGTTTAGTCCAAAATTATATTACTGTCTCAACACATAGATTTCTGTTTGAAAACATTCTTGATATTTGTTCTGCATCAGCCACCGTCTTCAAAGTCTGAATATTTATTAGGCAGTTTATTGAACTTGAGGAGGGATGATCAAATTTCCCTTTCAAACTTCCATTGTTATCTGTTTGATAGGGAAATAAATTGATTGTTAGATAAGTATTAAAGGTCAAATTCTCTAATGTATAACTATCATGATATCTCAAGAGGATCCTGAGTTGATCTGACAAAATCTTGCAAACCTGAATGGAAGTTCCCTCAGATGGAAAAAAGAGCATTATTCAGTTGTCTTTATCAAATACTTTGTCCTGACTGTTAGTTCATGAGTAATTTTTCTAAACTGTAGTCTCAAATCTTAACTGACATTATATAGCACTTTATATATCCCAACTGATAAAGATTGTCTGTGAGAATACCAGCTATGTGTTACTTGCTTCATTAGACACTGAAATCAAAATATTGAAATGATGATTTACCATTTATTTGGTTGCAGTCTCTTCATTTTTATTTCTTTTGAAGGGCCTTTGTTTTTGGCAAAGGACTAAGTTAAATTATTCTGTTTCGTAAATTACAAAATTTTGAATGGTTACAAAGCTTAGACATGTAAATAAATAATACAGCATGTACATGTGCTACCAGTATATTTTTCCAGTCTTATTTCATAATATGTAAGGAGAACCATCAGACCTGAATTCCTGGAAAAATCTTGAAAGCAATACATAGAAATAAATCTGGTGACTTTGTGAGCATCTTGTATGTCTTTATAATTTTTGATGTTATCAAATTTGTTTTCTGTATTTTAATTTTAAATATAGGCTTTGATTTTGAGATGTTTCTGCTTCTCTTGTGTGATTGTATTTTCCTTGGATAATCTGCTAAAGAAATACCAAGAAAAGGTGCTTCTTAAGAACTGAATTCATTCCTCATGTTGCATAATGGGTTCTGAGGGACTACGTAGCAAGATAAGCAATTAATGGTATTTTTGCGATTTATGTATTTTCTTCACAGCTACTCTTCAGCAGTTGATTTCAGACACAATGGTACGCTGGGCCCAGGAATCGGTGATAGAAGACCCGGAGTTAGTGAGGGCCATGTTTGTATTGCTACATCGCCAATATGATGGTATTGGTGGCCTGGTGCGAGCCCTACCAAAGACCTACACCATAAATAGTGTGTCTGTGGAAGACACAATCAATCTTCTGGCATCCCTCGGCCAAATCCGTTCCTTGCTTAGTGTCAGAATGGGGAAGGAGGAAGAGAAACTTATGATTCGTGGATTAGGGTAAATAACTGGAGTGGAACATCTCTTTATTTACAGATATTTGTATGTAAATAATAGTATATTTGCTGTATACTTACGGCCAAGGTTATACATGAAGTTTGAATGTGAATAGTCTATATGGGTGTAAATGCAGACACTGGTATCAGTTGTGTAGTATCTTCATTTGTAAGATAAAAATGCAGATACTTTGCAGCGTTATATGCTTCATTTTTGGAGAGAAGCAAATGACATCTGTAAGACTTCCTGTGAGAAAAGTTGAAAACATGTATGTAATGTTTTATGATATTACAAAATACATCTTGTTACCGTATTTTAAATAGTATGGCTGTGAAGAATCCTATCAAGAATACTGTCCTTTTTATATCAATGCAGTGACTGGTAGCTGTTGATACATGCAGTTCCCTTCAGTAGCCAGCTAATGGAGTTGTGTCTACATGTTCTGTACATATGCCAATGTACATTGCACTGAATATAGTTGGCACTATTTAAACTATGAAGTAGTTCACCAGTCTTATTTTTCATAATTACATGGTTAATAATAGTGAAATACAGTCTAATAGTACTGTATAGTACAGCCTAATAGAATACAATTGCAGAAAACAGTAAAGAAAACATGATCACCTCTACTAGCCAAGAGTTTGGTTTTTTTAATCTTACTTTTTTCAAAGAAATATTACCATCTGGGAGATACGTGGTGAGATTCAGCATCAGCTGTCATCTATTAGAAATCCCCAATCAGCAAGAGCAATGACAACCAAAGATACCATTATAGAAAGAATGCCAGAAATGCAAGGAGAAGAGAAGCTTTTGTTGTGCGATATACCTTTTTCTTTTTTTTTGAGCTTACTGAAAACCTCAAATATCCAAATAATATCTATACCTAGTTTTGTAGTGTCATTATGAACAATGCATACTTCTTAGCTTGCCAGCAGCTCCCATCAGTGTTCTCTGGTTGTTGCGATGCTCAATGTACTCATGCTAAGGCTTTGGCAAAGGGCAAAGTCCGTCACCTGTCAAGAGACACAAAGTGCTCATATTTCTAAATCCACCTTTGTACTTCAAATTTGGATTCTTATATTTCACTTAAGCTATCAAGTGATAAAATGAGTGAGTGGTTACAAGATTCTGGCATTGTTGTGCCTGGGAAAAAACGAATCTCAGAGGGGTTTTCATTTCATGTTCTACTTTCTTTTTGTTCTTCTACATGTTTTTTCCTCAACATTTTCTGCTATGGGTTAAAAGCTAAGATTTAGTGAATCTGATTTAATTGTAAAGGTTTTGTGTTATGTAAAAGTCTGGTGTAAGGAAGAAGGAGTATTTTCTGTTAAGCTAGTGCTCTCACTGCCTGCTCCTATCACCCTTCTTGGTAGCTTCTATCATAGTCTTGTTTATCTTGTAGGTTATCCAGCTGTGCCATTTGTACTTTTTATAGCCTAACCTGGGCTCCGGCATCTATTTAGAAATGCCAGGTTTTTTGCTGCAGGTGGAAAGTATTCCTTCCTTCCAGCTGAGCAATGGAAGTGCCACTCATTCCTTCTTAAAAACTCAGTTTCCTCAGAAATGCCATTAAGATTTTTTTTCTTAACTGAAAAACATTTGACATTTCCTGATGCAGTCCATAGTTAAAAAGTGCGTGTACTTTCCAAAGTAGTGTAATATTGCTGGTCAGCTCCTGAGGTGACATTTTGACTTTCTGTACTGTATTTCTGTAAAAGAAAGCTGCTGTAGACAAGGCAGAGTTTAGAATGACTTGGCAGATTGATACCATCGAGGTCTTTTTACACAGCATGAAGCATTAGTGCAGAAAGGAGATGTGATATGGATAGCTTTTGCAGGCAGGGCCTATCCTCTGCCATCTCTGATATGAAGTCCAGTTGTAGGCTTTGGGGAGAAAAGATCTTTCTGGGAGTTATTGGGAGTCAGTAACTCTGATAGTGCCACCTACGTCAGACATACTGCATGCATGCTCTTTGCATGATTGATAGTTGCGGATTTGTAGCTTTTAAAGTGATGGAACAGTCCTTGTCATGTCTCATCTTTTATAAGGCTGAAATTTTCCTTGCCTGTTTGCAGCAGTTTTAGTAAAAAAAAAAAAAAAAAAAGACCTGATTGCTTTCACAGTTATTTATAGGTTGTGTGTGATTTCAAGACTAATTACAGTTTTTAGAAATTTAATTACTTTTTAAACCAGGCATTTTTATTGGACATAACATGTCTGCATAAAATACTGACGTTATAATCTTCAGGACTGATTTTAAAGTATGTAAATCTGTTCTGCTGAAATATGTAAGAGAAAAGAGTTCTTTTGAGCAGTAACTCATGAACTATGGTTAATATTTATGCAACTTCTGTTTCTGATGCTTAGAGGATAGCTGGGTATACATTCTCTTTCCCCTACAATTGTTTTTTCTTGGTTTTGACAGCAGCTGTCAAATGTCTCAAGGTGGAAATATTTGAAAAACATACTTTCTCAAAATTATTGATTAGTTGAATTTAAAATTTAAGCTGATATAGCAGTTTTGATCATGCTCTTGTCAGAAAATATTTTTAGCTGGAATGGTATTTCTAATGAAAATAGAAGAGCATCCTACTCTGGTGTAATCAAGTGGTGATTAGGGCAATAACTGTAATACGGGAAAAGAAAGGTCAGGTTCTTCCACAATGTGCATAGAAAAATAGACTATCAGGAGAGATTGAGACTGAACCTGAAAAGGTCCCTGAGGTAATTGTTTGTCTCAGGTGGTGAAGAATTGCACAGTACATCAGCTTTGCAAATAACCTAATAGGTAAACTATTGGTCCATAACATTTTAATCCGATTTTTTATTTTGTTTTCCTGTAGAGACATCATGAATAATAAAGTATTTTACCAACATCCAAATCTCATGAGAGCTTTAGGCATGCATGAAACTGTCATGGAAGTGATGGTAAATGTGCTTGGTGGAGGAGAATCCAAGGTAAAGCAATTTACTGTTAGAAGACAGAGAGTTTATAATATATAAGCTTTATCCTGTAAGGTGTTGAGCAATCATTGGAGGTACTGAGACCATAACCTCTTACTAATTTCCATTAACACAATAGTTGACTAAATTTTTAAAAGAACCTGTCCTTCCATTCTGGAGGAAGATATAATTAGCATTGTAATTTCAGATGCTTCAAAGAAAAAACTAAATAGCACTTTATACACTTACTGAATTGTAAAGGGGAGATCTTTTTAGAAACTAATTAAAAATTGATGCAGTATTACTCTCTGGATCTAAGCATTCATGTTCTTTCATGTTTGAATCTAGAATTTATGGATGAATCCAGCTCTTGTTTTTCAAGCTTATACCTTGATCTTTGGGGCTTAAGGAGTTATGTGGGGTAAGGGGTATGGGTGTCTGTGGGGTGTTGGACTAGATGACCTTTAAAGTCCCTTCCAACCCAAACTATTCTATGATGCTATCATTTACTTGCTGAGAAAGCTCTGTTGATTCCAGGGTGAAACCTAAACAATTAACTTCACTGAGGTGCAATGGATATGATGCATAAATATTAGTGTGTTAAAAAGCTGTGACATGAATGATCTTTTGCAAGTTTTATGCCTATCTTAGAGTTTGAACTTCAGTCTGGTTTTATTTTCTTCTTAGGAAATCACTTTCCCAAAGATGGTGGCAAACTGCTGTCGTTTTCTGTGTTATTTTTGCCGCATCAGCAGGCAGAATCAGAAAGCTATGTTTGATCATCTTAGCTATTTATTGGAAAACAGCAGTGTTGGCCTTGGTAAGTAATAGGTGTGTGGCTTTTGAGATTCTAAACCAAAAATAGTTCTAAAAAAATTAGATATATGAATATATATAAGCCACCTGTGTTTTTCTGCATCCCTCTGTGTTTCTCCTTTATGGGGGAAAACTGGGTAAGGTTTCTGTTTTACCCAGTGCAAAAATATCTTCATTAACTGTTTTGTTAACTGCAGACAAACCCCTGACAGTAGCATTAAGTTGAGGCAATTTAGTATATAACTTTTTGTATATGCCTGAATATTAAGACAGAGTTGCTGTTTAATTGCACATTTTGAGTAACAGAATAAGATCCTGATTTTGATGATGAGAATGATAAATATGTTTTGGCAGCATTTCATTAGTGCTTACTTGTCACTGCTCAAGCTTGCTCCCCTGCACTTTCTTCTGTAGACTGTTCAGTATACATCTATGGCAGTGGGAGAAATACAGAGCTCATTTGCTTGGGTATGCGTGTAAAGATGCCCAGAAATGAACCTTGAAATTTTCTTAAAAGGTTAGCCTTTCTTCTCTAGGCTGAAGTGTTATAGAGAAGTTAGATTTATCCTTTATTTAATTTAGTACTTGTAATTGAGAATACTATGATGATTCTAAATAATTATATAATTTTTTTTAAACTATCACAAATTCCTTATTCATGTATAGGTAACAGGATAGAAGTATAAACTAAAAATCTTTTTGGAGAGAAAGTGCCCAAATCAAATGCATTTGGAGTGTTAATATGAAAACGTTAGCTTTTTCTAACACTATAATGACTGCCATTTTTTAAAGAAATAGGTAATATATAATCTTATATTTTAAAGCTTTAAAGATCTATATTTTAGATCTTTTCTGTTTCAATACATTTGATAAAATGTCAGTGCTTTAGATATAAAATCCCTGCTACCTTTTCCTAAAAAGAAGTTGTGTCTGTTAGGAAAATTAGAAGGAATGAGCTCTTGAAGTATGTGATGAGAATAGGAACGTGTAAGTAAAGTTATTTATAGCTTGAACACCGACTTTATATTTTAATTTCATATCAATGTCAAATTTAATATGAGTACATGATGATTTATTATAAACTGAGTGGTATAAATGACATGCTGATAATCATATGCTAACTAATGACAAAATGTTAATGTATTTCCTATGAATTTATTGTTTTTTATCAAGTTGGTGTTGAAACTAAATGTCATTTTAACAGCCTCTCCTTCTATGCGAGGATCAACTCCTTTAGATGTTGCAGCAGCCTCTGTGATGGATAACAATGAACTTGCACTAGCTTTAAGGGAGCCTGATCTGGAGAAGGTTGGTAGCTTATCAAGCATTTTTTTTCCCCTGTAGAGGGGGGAAGATTCCCATTTCCTGGAGTAATCAAAATCCAAGGGTATAAGAATTATACGGGAGTTTTAAGTACCTTTCAGAGGAAGACTATCAGGATCTGATTGATATTTCTGCTGGTGGTCTGGATAGTTGAACTGAGTTTATGGTTATTACCTACGCAGGTGTAACGAGAAGGAATTGCCTCAATTCCTTTTACTTTGGGAATAATGAGTCCATATCCAACAAAACTTCATTACTAGAATCTTTTTTTGTTGTTCTGTCTTCATGGTGACATGCAGTGGTGGCATAATGCAATAGGGATTATTAGAAGCCTTATGACAGTTTGTTACAGCTTGATGACAAATTTTCATAGAGATATCTATCTGTGGTTTTTCCTAATGCTTAAACCTCCTTCAGAAAAGATTGAAGGAATTGGGATTAATTAGACTAAAGAATAAAAAACTCAAGATGTGAGTTTTGTGACGTTACAATTGTGTAGAATATGTAAATTGCTGCTGCAGGAAGGTATAGAATAATAGTTATGTCAGTGGTGGATAAGAAAAGCGGCTTAAATAATGGAAAGATTCAAGATAGACATTAGACAAAAAACACTTTCTAATGGAAAGTAAGACGGTGGAACACATTGTCCAATTTGTTCTTGAAGACCTCCAATTCTGGAGATAATATCAGGAGTAATAGAAGTGTAGATGATCCTTGGAATAGGAACATGGACCATGTATATTTAAAAGGACATTCTCAGACTTATTGTTCTTATAAATGGTCAACAAAATGAAGCTGTCTGAACTGGTTAAAGGCTATGCTTACAATTCTTACAATTCAGAAAGGAGAGGGCCAACTGAAAACTAGTACTGAGAGTATAGGTCTGAATTACAGGGAGTGTTACTGCCGTGTGTTTAAAAAGAAAGCAAGAAAAAAGGCAAGTGAAAAGGAAAGATTAAAATAAAAGAGTAGACCTGTCAGTTGTATTAGAAGACGTGTTTTCAAATATGGATAGTGTGTAGTTGGGGAATAGTACAAAAGTGACTAATTTGTAACAGAGTTGCAAGAGAAATGAGATATAGACAGCAAAGCAGTGATTTAGAGAGAGTAAAAATGGTATTGAAATAAGTAAGGTCTTGCAGTTCATGTCAGAAGTAGAAAAAAACTGGGAAAGTGAACTAAGACAGAGGCTTCTCTTCTGATTTGCCCAAATTATGATATGGTTTTGTAGGGGATAATAGGATGTGGACACCGTATTCGAATCAACACATGAGGATGCTTCACCTTGAAACTGCACTTCTCTTCTTTTTCACAGTTAGTATCTTTTTCATCTGACCTTGCTTTTAGGTGGTTCGCTACTTGGCTGGATGTGGATTGCAGAGTTGTCCTTTGTTGATTTCTAAAGGCTACCCAGACATCGGATGGAATCCAGTTGAAGGAGAGAGATATTTGGATTTTCTTCGTTTTGCTGTATTTTGCAATGGTGGAGTAGAAGCCTATAATTTTATAACTTCCTCTAATATTCACATAAGTTTGTCATTTAAAATAGTAATACAAGCTATTTCATAATTTGTATTATGTTATTTCATAACATAATACAAGTTATTTAATAACTTTTATTACAATAATAGAGGAGTATGTTTATGTGTTTATGTAACTTTGTCGTGATACTTAAACTGTTTTTTAGTTTAAAGTATCTGCTGATGTATAGATTCTGCACTTCTGTGTACCTTTTCCTAATTGTATTTTAGAAGTCTTTTTGATATAATCTTACATCTTGATATTTCTTCTATGTGGTAGGAGAGAGTGTGGAGGAGAACGCTAATGTTGTAGTCAGACTGCTTATCCGTCGACCTGAATGTTTTGGTCCAGCTCTAAGAGGAGAAGGAGGCAATGGTTTACTTGCTGCCATGGAGGAAGCAATACAAATATCAGAAGATCCAACAAGAGATGGACCTTCCCCAAATAATGGGTCTAGTAAAACCCTGTAGGTGCTTACATTGCCATCATTTTTGTTTGTTTTACAATCTTAGTAATGAAATTACTTGTTTGTTTTAACATGTGAATTATCAGCTGGATTCCTCCTTGGATCCTATGGAGGGTAAAGATTTGTCTTCTGCCAAATAGTGCTTCCTCTGCACTGTTAATTTAAGTAAATCTCTCTAGATATTAAATCCTCTTTAGAATTCTGTTTTTTCTTTGTCAGTCAGTTAAGAATCGTTCCGCTGATGCAAAATGAGACAGATAAATGAATGCAGATGTCACTACAATCTTTTAGGGACAACTTCCATTCCGTGTTAGTCTGCTAAAAGTCTACTAGTTAACAGGAAGATACTATGTGTAAGCTGTTACACCTATGAGCAGATTTTTTTTTTAATTTATTGCTGATGTAAAAACTTTCTTGTATTTTTTTAATCTTTTAATTATTTTAACATTTAACTAATTGCAGGGAAATGGAAGAACAAGAAGATGACACTATTCACATGGGAAATGCAATCATGACCTTTTATGCTGCTTTGATTGATCTCTTAGGACGTTGTGCCCCTGAAATGCATGTAAGTTTTATGTCTTCATGCATTGGGAAGTAAAGGCATAGTTATTTTACTGATTGTTTCGTGGTTTGCTGTTTGGCTTTTTCACAGTAACATGTTATCAAGTATTAAAGCAGTGGTATGGCTACATAGTATCTTAATGTACATAATGTGTTCCTCTGCTGATTTGCAAGGAATTTCTGTAAACTATTCAGAAACTGTTCTTCTTAAAGGAATTATTCCATTGCTTTTCTTATTACTGCTCCCTGTGGTTAGCGTTCAACAACGTTCTGTCATGAATATTGTTTGAATGTCCATTGTGACAATCAAATTTCCCTATTTATTGTGAGGTTGTAGAGTGATTATTTTTTTTTAAGCATGGTTTTACTGTCTTCGTATACTTTTTTAAACAAACTGTTTAAACTGCATATTAAACAGTAAATGTTGTGGGTAATTCTTTTAAAACATAGCAATAAGCATTGTCCCTGAATATACATATCAATATCTCATAATCTTTATTCACACTGACAAACCTTCTCAAGGGTGAGATATCAGTATTTCAGGCATTACATACAAATTATTAGACACTCATACTGTAAAAACCAAGCCCTTATCACTTAGTTCCTAAGAGCTTGAGACTGTCTGAAAGTATTTGTTGTTTACGATTCAAAATACTTTCCTATTCTTCAGAAATTCTACTTAGTTATGCAGTGTTTGTCATTTCGCTCTGAAATGTGCCCTAATTCATATAGATCAGTATCAGATTTGTGCAGAGATCAGTAACTTAAGAAAGGGGAGAGATCAGTATCAGATTTGTGCAGAGATCAGTAACTTAAGAAAGGGGAGAGATATCCATATAATAAGGTCAGTATATGAATATCTGCTTTGTTGGAATAAAAAAATTGTCTTGTTTTCTCCCTGTCTTGCTTCCATATTAAAAAACAAAACCAAAATAACTGGGATACTTGAAAATGTTGTTATTTGGCCAGGACAGTAAAACAGGCTTTTTAAATCTGAAAATTTTCTTTTGCTTTCTTTGTGCACACCCCCCACCCTATGCTATGATTTGATGGTTTGTTCACCTATTTTTACCTAACATTCCATTCTGAAGATCGGTTTAGTCTTATTGAAATAACCAAACATCTAGATTTCTAGACTTTGCACATTTGAATTCAAAATACAGCAAATAAACACAGACTGTGTGAAATTTACATTATTAATTATAATGCATGTTTGAGAGCAGTCATTCTTGTTTATCTATGGTTCAGGAAGTTTCCAGAAAATGAACACATGATACAAAATAAAAAGATGACCTGGTTAATTTTTTGTTTGTCTTTTCCTTAGCTAATCCATGCTGGTAAAGGGGAAGCCATTAGAATCAGATCAATTCTACGGTCTTTGATTCCACTGGAGGATTTGGTGGGAGTAATTAGTATTCCTTTCCACATGCCAACCATAGCTAAAGGTAAGATGATTATTCTGTTTTTTTTTCTCCCGACCCATTCTTATGTTTTGTAATTTAACCACGTACTGATACTCCTATTTCTCTCAGTATTTAAAAATGTTATAGAAATTAAACTGTTTCCTAGATGAATTAGAAGAGAAATTATGTGTATTTCAAACGTGTTTCAAAATTTTTTCTGCATTTTATAGGCAATAATTCTGTGTACAGTTAAATCATTGATGTAAATCCCATTCATTTAAATTAAATCATGAAAATGTATTACAGCTTACAACTTTCTAATTTTCTAAAATATTTTTTAAAAATTGCGGTCTCTTTTCTTGATAACATAATACTTAGCTTTTACTGCTCTAACCCTATCAATTGTTTCTAGCAGATTTTACTAAAGACACCAGAGTTGTTCTTCAGCAACTATGGTGAAGTTATAGGTGTGACATACATATGCAAATGCATTTCTTCGTGTTTTCTGCCTACATAGAATTGATTGCAATATCAATCAATTGATCAAACACAAGCAGGAGCTATGTGAGCATCAGTATAAAAGGGAAAGGAGTTATATATGCTTCTTTGGGTATTTGGGAGAACTTTATAACTGGATTGTTTAGGGACTTACATCACAAGAATGCCAAATAGATTACAGTAGAAGAGATAAAAAGATGAATCATTCTATTACACCATTTTTTATTTATATTCCAAATAGTGATAGATCTATAGGTGATATCTCAGAATCGCAGATACAGAACTGTTTATTTGGTTTTGGAAACGAAAGTATCAAAATATTGCAAACTACTTCCTTTATATATATAAAAATATATATATATATCAAAAAATATTGCAACAACTTTGTCTCAGTTATTTCAGAAGTTTTCAGATACAGAGGATTTTTTGGCACAATCTTAATTCATTGTCGTACATTACAGATATGATCACCAGTGCTGCATTCCTGGGGTGTTTGATGTAGAATTGTTGTATTTTTTACCTTCTGTCTGCTTCTTCTAAGAACTAGGTAGTTCTGCAAATGAGTTAGTATGTTTTGGGTACTCACTATATTAGAATATCAACTGATACACCAAGTATGAACAGAAAAGCATGTATTGACTTTGAGGTCTATGGGGGTAGAATTTGCCTTATGTATTCATATTCAGTTAACTACAAATGTGTTGCCTTTGTGTAACAAACCACGGGGAAGATGCTTTGATATTAACAGAGACTCAAAGTCTCTGACAAGTAGTAGCACTGCCTAGTCTGCTCGTGAAGGATGATCCTTGTCATTGAAGTCTTATTTCTTCCTTTTAGATGGTACTGTGGTGGAACCTGACATGTCTGCGGGGTTTTGCCCAGATCACAAGGCAGCCATGGTTTTGTTCCTTGACAGGGTCTATGGAATTGAGGATCAGGATTTTCTCCTACATCTTCTTGAAGTTGGCTTTCTGCCAGATCTTCGTGCTGCTGCTTCTTTAGATACAGTAAGGGTTTAAGTCTGTTGTTATTTCTGTACCATTATCCTACTGAACACTGCAGCATTTTTCATCCCTCAAAAAAACATTTTTTTATTTCTTCATGTTGTCTTCTGCATTTCTCAAATGCTGGATGAAGTGCTTGTTGTTGCTGAGCTTTGAGAATACTTGAAGAACAGTGAAGAAGCATTCTCCAGAATGGTGCTCACTTTATAAGAGAGCCCCCATTGATACCCATATCCATAAGAGATGCAGTGCCTTTCCCTAGGAAACTTTCTGAGCTTGTGCTATGGAATCAAAATCAGATAAGCTGCCAGTGAAGCATGTAACTGATTGCCCCTTTACAGAGATTTACAGAAAATGTTCATCTCCATACGTTTGTTAGGCACACTTACATTGTTATTTAGGAAATCACTAAATTTTTTTTTTTGTTCCTCCTTAAAATTGCCGCCTTTTTACTGTGAGGCTTATTTCCATCTGATTTTTCTTAACTGGCTTGGTCCAGAAAGATGGGATTTAGAGAGCTTATATGAGGGCTAAGAGATGGACTTTGATTTCCTTATTTGGCCTTTTATGACAACAATTTTCTGAAAATAATTATGTTGCTATTTAAGAAACAGCAGGTGAGAATTTTTTCCTCACTTTGAACTTGGGCTTGATTGTGCCACAGAAACATACTGAGATTTGTAAATGCATACTTGACTGATACTACCTGATTTTGGACTGTTCTGTTAAGCAACTATGATGTTCTTTAATATAGTCTTGAAAATGGTTTTGTTTTTGAATGACTACCTTTTAGTATTTATGTTTTCATTCATTCAAAACAAAACAAAAGCCATCTGTGAGACTTTAGAAGCAGGAAAAAAACCTAGGTGTCCAGCTTCCAGTAGGTATCAAATCCTTATTTGTATGTCTTGGAGATTTTTGTTTGTAACAACATTGATGAGACTAATCTAATTTCTGTCCCATTTAATTCATAGGCTGCTTTAAGTGCTACGGATATGGCTTTGGCTCTGAATCGATACCTTTGCACAGCAGTCTTGCCTCTGTTGACCAGATGTGCTCCTCTTTTTGCTGGCACAGAGCACCATGCTTCCCTCATCGATTCCTTATTACATACAGTGTACAGACTCTCAAAGGGATGCTCTCTTACCAAAGCTCAGCGAGATTCTATTGAAGAGTGTTTACTGTCTATCTGTGGGTAAGAAAATACCTCTGGCTGTACAAGAATGCTAATTGATTGAGTAACCTATGATATTTATAATACAGGAATGCAGGGCTATGCCACCAATAGCATAATTAATTTTTTTTGCTGGCAGATGATTGGGATATTTTTAAATACACTGTATTCAGTTTACAACTTTATTAATCACTCATATGCAGTCCTCAGTTACTTTGCAATTAACCGGTTTTTTAAATTAAACCCGTGGCAATTAACTAAGAGGACATACTGCAAAAAGGACAGAGCTCTGGAAATGCGGAATTGTGTATGCACTGAAGTGCCATTTAAATACTTCTAGCTGTACAGATTGGCGGTATGGTGCGTGATCAGTAGACTATACAGTTCTATGGAGATACTATTTATGTTGTGTTACATTTCAAATCCTAATGAATTACTAGTATTGTTATACCTCATTACTGACACATATAGGACAAATTTTGTCTGAGTATCTGCAGTCTCAAAAACAGTTGATTATTCCTTTTTTTTACATAAGCCTACAGGCTCAATTATCAGTAGTTGGCTAGACACTTCTGACTTCAATTTCTGATTAAACTTAGCAACATTTAGCCTTTCAAATTGCCAGAGTTGGTCTTTTTTCAATATTTTATCATACTTTTTTGCATAATGTGGAAAAGTATTCAGAAATGACAGACATTTATATTATAGTCCTGTAAAAAAGTACTGTATAGCATTTATTTATAAAATATATCACATTGACTATTTTCTCTATATACTACCTTAATAAGAACCAGTAAAGTGGACCAGTGTTTGCTATTTATCTGGAAAGCTTTAATGTCTGTGCCATTCTAACATACACGCTATACCTATTTCTTCTGTCCTTCCAGTTGGTGCCCACTGCTGCATGTCTTGTTTAATACCTCTAAAGAGTTAGTGCTCTTAAGTCTTTATTAGTCTTTAAGATCTTTTTAAGAGCCATTGAGATATATTACAAGAAATTAACATTATAGCCTTTTCTCATGGGCATGGTGGTCATAATAGTCAATATCAAAATTCGGTATTTTTTTCCTGGATTTTCTTGGTCTATAGATCAGATATTTTCTCTGCTTCTGTAAAACATTTGATTTGCTGCTTGTTCAGAAGGTTTTCTTTGGTATGCACTTGTTTCCTTTCTTTTGGACACGTTTTTTAGTGCACTAGCAAAATCCTATTACTTTACAAATTTGAAGAGTTTTAATGGCATAAGAACTGACAAGTTTCCTTAGTTGTATTAATTATTTACATGAAACTATGCTGGTACGCCTTCTTGAAAGGGTTTGTCTGCTTTTAGGCAGTTGCGGCCTTCCATGATGCAGCATTTGCTGAGAAGATTAGTATTTGATGTTCCTCTATTAAATGAACATGCAAAGATGCCTCTCAAGGTAAAAATACATTTTAATATTCATCAGCATTCCTTGAATCAAAATCCAAAGGAAAATACCTGCATGGAGAATATTCTCTGTCATCTTTGTTATCTTTTCTCCACTCTGCAATAATCTAAGACCATAGTTTCTGAAAGATAAATTGCTTCTTCACCAGGAATTTAGTAGAATTTACGTCTATCCATATGGAATAATGAAGTCCATGTCTAATGTTTGCTTCTCCTTTAATTATCTCCTTTTTTTTTTAAAGCCCATATGCAAACAGAATAGAAAGACCCTTGGGGGCAGGAGGCAGAATCCAGTGCACAAAGGAAGATCACAATTTATAGGCTTGCTTCTGCCCTCTGTGCTCGTTTTCTCTGCTTTTGGGAAACAGACTCTTTTTCTGTGGTTTGCGCCTGGAAATCTAAGCCATACATGTTTTTTAATAATCTTCCATTTTGTTTTCAGCCCTCAAAGATTTGTCCATATTTTTTGATTATCATTCCTAGTCATCCTTTCTGAGATGACATATTCATTAAAGATTCCTCAGATTTAGCAGTTCTAAGAAACATATAATTTCCCACCTTAACTACTGCTGTTTTTCAGCAATGTTTTTTAATGCTTTCATGCCACAACTTTGAACGAGGTATTTAATGTTTTCTTATTTAATTCTTTAGTCTTTCAAAGCCACATATTTGCATTAATTGTATTTTACATTTTATTTCTTTGCCAAAATACTTCTCAGAATTACACAGGCTTCTACTAGCCAGATTATGGTCTCTGACCTCAGATGAGGAATTTAAGTCATTAGTTTCAAGGGCAGGACCTGCTGCATAGTCTTTCCCCTGCTGAAGAAGTCACAATTTGATTGTGTCCCCCAAGAATTACTGAATCAAGCTAAAGATGCTGGAACAGCCATTCTTTAGTGCCTATGTGTGAGAAAAGCAGTTGATAATTTAGTATACTGCCCTGAAGGGGACCTTTCTAATGCATTATGACATATGTGCTGCAAAAACCAGAGTAACTTGGCGTTCCCTTCATGGCTATGGTTCTTTGGGGTTTTTGGGGGTGCAAAGGACAATCCCAGCTTCTTGAGATCTGTTCATCTAGGACAGCAGGTTTTTCGATCCTGAGGGTCATGACTGCAGTGACTTTCCCATATTGCTGAACTGAACAGGAAAGAAATAATAATTAGAACCTTTTTGGCAAGTCAGGCTTTGGGAGAATATAGATATGAAGAGAACCATGGTCTTAGCATGGGCAAATTATTTTGTCCACTGACACCTAAACAAGTAATAGGAGCTTCTGAGGAAAGTGACCTTTGCTATTGCCAAAATTTTGTTTGGGATTGTCTTTACTGACAGATCTGCAACTGATTTTTCTGCTTCTTGTCTGTGACTCAGGGACATAAAGGACACATTAAGTGTAAAATTTGTGATGTTTCACTTGGGCAAATACCCAGTAGTAGGTCCTTGTACCATTTGAGTTCCTGATAATCTGGAATCCTGTAACAACTTACGAAGACAGTATCCCTGAAATATGCATTTAATGAAAGAGTGGGAAAGAGGATAAAGCTCCTCTTCCAATTGTAATAGAGGGCAGGAGGGTAGAAGAGGTGAGTCACACTGGGAGTTATCGCTGAATAGCTCTCAGTCATGTAAATAATAATGGGGAACTAGGCGAAATCATGGTTCTACTATCTTAGCCATCAAGCAGCAGTGTTCGGAATAGTGGCACACAAGTGAAGGTGGATTCTTGTCTTCAGCTGAGCTGTCAGAGTTCTTGTCGTGTTGGGGAAAATTATCCTCTGTCACATGCTTTTTGCATATGCCACTAATGTTAAAAGACAGAACTGCTCATTCTGTGTGTATATTCACCAATGATTTAAACAATACATATACAACATGGCTTCTTGATAAAAGTTAGAAATTTTTCTGGCAGTGTGTGTGTAATGGTTGAGTGCCAGAATGGAAGAATATCAACAGTTATATTTTATTTGCTTTCAAAATATGTTCTGTTTTAGTTGCTGACAAATCATTATGAAAGGTGTTGGAAGTATTATTGTTTGCCAGGTGGATGGGGTAGCTTTGGTGCTGCCTCAGAAGAAGAACTCCATTTATCCAGAAAGTTGTTCTGGGGTATTTTTGATGCCTTGTCTCAGAAGGTAATTAATTTTAATATCCATCTACTACTGTAAAAACCTTACTGTGTAACCTTTTTTCTTTAAAACATCGTTTTAGCCCAGCTTTTATCAACACTGTAGTATCCACTTTAAAGGGAAAAATATAGGCTTTAGTAAATTTAAATCTTCCTCTTATAGCTTCTGCTTTAACATAGATGTACCATTTTGTCTGCTCATAGAAGAAAATTATATAGCTAATGAAGTCATATTGAGGTGTATCTGTATGGGTCAACTACACTTTAGAGCTCTAAAAGCGAATCAGGCATCTGCAGGTGACTGAAAGCTGCACTTTTTTTTTTCTACCTTAAACCTTAGAGCATAGTCCTTTGCTTACTAGTTGTAGTTTCATCACCCTTGAGTCAATTCTGTGTCTTAATAATACACCTTGGTATGTATTTGTTATTCATTCTGTGAGTATTTTTAACCAACCTACTTAAAACTTCATGAGTTTAATTTTAAATCTAGGTATTTAGAAATGTTGTGCATGTTCCTGTGCTATGTTGTCTTCCCAGACATCTAAAAAAAGCCTAGTGTTGCTACCAGTGAAGTCAATACTTCTATTTACTTCAGGAAGAGCAAGACTTGATCCTAGCTTTATCTATAGTGTATAATATGCTATCGATAGTCGGTTTCCTTTATTTTCAGAACAAAAATTCAATTTCATACTAAGAAAACCATTCTGTGGCAACTTGGTTTCACATATAGCTACACTAGTTTCAGCAGTGATGCTGATAGCTTCCATTCATTATTCACTTTCTAACTCCTGTGTGTTCCACAGAAGTATGAACAGGAACTGTTCAAATTGGCTTTGCCTTGTCTGAGCGCAGTTGCAGGGGCCTTACCTCCAGACTATATGGAATCAAATTACGTCAATATGATGGAAAAACAGTCTTCAATGGATTCAGATGGGAACTTTAATCCTCAGCCTGTTGATACATCAAAGTAAGGAATTATTTTGCTGCAATTAGTTTTTTATTATGAATGTGTAAAAGAAGGAGGGAGTCTGTTGTTGGGTATGATGTGAGCTTACAGCTTTTATTCTCATCTGAACGCTTATCTTCTAGAAAAAATGGAGGATGTAACTTTATATTTTAATTTTTTATTTATATATTTTGAAGTCATATAAAGGAATAAATATCCAGTTACATAACTTAATTTTCTTGTCAACCTAAAACATTTTTAATGCATTTTCATCCTGAAGGTAGAAGTGTCCAGTTACCTTTGTATGTTTGCTGCAAACAAACCAGCATGTTTTTAGGAGCAGAAAAAGTAGACTAGTCTACATCATCCCCGTCATTATTAACATGTGCCAAGACACTAATTTCAGTGTGTGTGAATGACAGTGTACCTACAGAAAACAATGATGTTCATGCATTTGTGTAATTTCTTTTTACTATGAATAATGGGGAATTGGACAGAAAGATCTTCATTCTTTCTAGGCAGTAAGACCCTGACTGTGCTCTTCTAAGCACATTAGCCAGACAAAACACATATCGGAATGGGATTTTTGTGCCCTGATTTTTAACTACAGCAAGTGCCCCATTCTTCTTTGTAAGAATAGAATATTCTTACAGCAGTGTGATTATGCACTATATCTTGAAAAATGCCACTTGTAAGACATTTGTTCTGTTGCCTTTGTGAGCTTCGTGTCTGTATTAACATTCAGAGCACAGAATGCCATCAGTAGATTGATACCTTTTTTACAGCATGCATGTACATGTATGCTGTTGCGAATGGGTGATTTAGATCACCTAAAGAACCACTGTCAAAGGTATTAGCAAACATGGTTTTAATATGATGTTGTAAAAGTGTGTCTTAACAAAGTTTGATGTCAAGGTTCACTCTAGTACTGTACAGCACAATCATTTGAACAGTGGTGTAAAACTACCAAGACACAAAGCAGTTACAGTTACCAAGGCACAAATGGAAGTTACAGTACTACAAGGTTACGTGTGATACTGGTCACTTACCAAAGGTCTGCTGTTGGTAAAAGGTCTGTCTGCCTCAAGGAGCAACCTTGAGAGGTGTCCCAGTGCAAGGGGAGATCACCGCCAATGGAGCCACACTGCCTAGCAGGGGTAGCTCAAAGAAGTCTCACTTAGGCTGTCATACTTATGGAATAAAGTGGTTGGCTTGTAGTCAAATTACATGTGATGGGAAAGGTATGCATGAGACTCCTTGTAGTCACAGCTTTCTTTGTTCCTTGATAAATGAGTCTTGGAAAAGCCAAGCTGATATGCATCAATGCTCAACATGTCACTCTGCTCCTTTTTGGGTTTTCAGAGAACAGATTGCCACTAGAGGAGTTCTTGGCCTTTTTACAGCATAGGCCTTTACCACCTTTGGAGCCGGTACCAAACTTCTGCTAGTTTGGTTAAGGGGTCAAGTGCATCCATCACGTGTGCACATCAAAATATAGTAGTAAAATAATCTAGACTGCAATGTAGAAATCACATCAGTGACCATTAAGTTGTCTAAGATGTATTTAAGATACATGAAGATTTAACAAAATTTAGTAAGGATATTATGCTATCATTTAACTAATTGAAGATGACTTTATCTGGTGTTATTTCAGAGGAAAATTGTATATAGCCAGGATATATTTGAGAAACTCAGAAAAAGTTACTTAACATTAGCTAAATCATCAGTCACTTCGTTGCCATAGGAGTCTAACAGTTCTGTGATGCACTACTTCTATCAGTGTCTCTTCCAACCTATCCTATATCCTTCCAACATGCAAATCCTGCATCACATGGCTTGCTAGTCCTAGACTGATTTATATGAAGTTTATTGTACTTGCCAATTCTTTGCATTTCTGAAATTATTCGAAGTATTTACTATTAGTAGAGTTCCTCTTGAACATCACACTTCCAAACAATGAAAAACTGAATGACCATGCTGGATGAATATTTTCTGGCCTTTGTGTGTGGTTAGGCTCTTGCAGACCATTACTCTGACATAATTTTGTTTTATATTTCTGCTTTTTCCCCACCCTATGACTGAAGATTAAAAACCAGCCTCTTCTACTTTGCAGTAGATGGCACTGTAACACTTTTGCTGCCAAAATTCTTTGTTGTAGAAGGGAAGATTTTGCTATTTCATAAGTAATCAAGAAGCAATTATTCCCTTTCATTGGTAGGAATGCACATGCAGAAAAATACTGATATTTGATACATTATTTTTGGAAGAGGATTCTGTCTGTAGCGCCTGTTTTGACAGTTAAGGATAGCTACTTCTCCTTTACTGCTTAAGAAACCTTAACTTCTGCACTGTCTTGTACATCTGTTGAAAAGCTAGTGTATTTATTTGGGGTTTTTTCTATTTTTAATAAGGCTTTTAATGTTTTTAATATTCATTGGGGTGTTGGAAAATAAAACCTTGAGCATATAACTTTTGAGTTGTCATAAGTCATAGTGCTTCAAGCATATAATAAAATTTATATTAGTGTATAAAATAGATGATATGTTTCAAAAAGGACTGTTACCACACTAAGTTTGTAACAGACATGCAATAAGTTACCATCATATTTCTGAAACTGTGGGTCATAGTTACATCTTTAATCTTAAGAAAATTAATGTTAGTAATAGAAATATGTGACAAAAAACATTAATGCTCAGTATCATTATTGATTTCTTCCCTGCACATGTGTGTGGAAGAAGTAAAATTCCCACAACAGCTGTGGTTCTCATTAATTGGCCATTAAATAACTCAGCTTTTTGCTTTGATTTAACTGGGGCTTGGAGCAACCTGCATGTGAGGAAACAGAGCAGAGCAAGATGCTTGGAATGGATGCACTACTAATTATTTGTTTGAACATCTTCTTCAAAATAAAAGCATTCACATTTTCGCATGTGTGATATAATGGCTATTTTTATCTTCACTTTCAGCATTACAATACCTGAAAAGCTAGAATATTTCATCAATAAATATGCAGAACACTCTCATGACAAATGGTCAATGGAAAAGGTAAAATCTATATTCCTGTTAAAGCAAAATCAAAATTTTTATTTCAGTTCATTTAATCTTTAAAATATTTTACTCTGAATATTATTATTTTTCATAATGCTACAAGTTGGTATGTAGGTAAGATATAAACGATATTTTCTTGAAATGCATTTGAGGGAAAGTTCTGGAAGTGCACATGTGTATTTCAAATACAGTTTCATCATTTCATTATTTTTATTGTTCACTTTTGAGTAAATATACTTACTAATTGTTTAAGAATTGTATTGACTTGAAATTTCAAATCTTTAATGGAAAAAACTCTTTAAGGTTTTTTTTCCTTTGTCCGGTTTGTGCCCAGTATTAAAAATAGTTCCTCAACTGTAGCTCAGTATTCTGCTCTATATAAATATTTTAAAAAAATGTATTGAAATGTTAGCTTTGTGTAATCATTAATTTTCAAAAAGATGGCAGGCTACATAATTAATTTCATTATGCATAGATAATATAAATGTTGGTTGAGAAAATAGTAGAAAGAAAATTTTAAGAACAGTTCTGCAGAAGCATTTTTCAGTTCCTTTGTACCAATAAAAATAGGATTTTTCATAATTTTTTGCTTTTCCCCATTATTAATTATTATTAATGTTTTCAGTTTGCCAACGGATGGACATATGGTGAAACGTATTCTGAATCCGGAAAAGTGCAACCATTAATGAAACAATATAAGTTGCTATCTGAAAAGGTAACGAATTTGTTCATTCTTGATCCAGGTTGAGTGAAAGATTTATTCATTCACTGTGAAAACATCAACTTATATTTACATTACTTTTTAAAAATTTTTAGCGTACATCAGCTAATGTGTGATCTCTGCCTTCCTCAAAATCTCAAAAAGAGATAGAGGGTTTATTTTACGATAAATAGGCCATTCAACATATTCATGGATGAATTTACACAGCATAACTTACGGTGAAACTGAAGTGTCATATAGCCAGTATATTTTTACGGTAAGGTCATACAGGAATGCATACTTGCTTAGTGAAGACTTAGGTTTAGGCTTTGTCTGGTCTCCAGCAGAGGGCCACCAAGATGATTAGAAGGCTGGAGAACTTGATAAATGAAGTAAGGCTGAAGGAGTTGGGTTTGTTCAGCTTAGAGAAGAGAAAGCTAATGGGGATATAATCTCAGTTTCCCAGTACCTAAATGCTAGTTATAGAGAAGATGGATGTATTCTCTTCACAGGGATTCACAGGGGTCCACAGTGACATGACAAGAGGCAATGGGTGTAAGTGAGGGGTCTGGAGCACAAGTCTTATGAGGAGCGGCTGAGGGAACTGGGGTTGTTTAGTCTGCAGAAGAGGAGGCTGAGGGGAGACCTTCTTACTCTCTACAACTACCTGAAAGGGGGTTGTGGTGAGGTGGGTGTTGGTCTCTTCTCCCAAGTAAGTAGCAATAGGACAAGAGGAAACGGCCACAAGTTGCGCCAGGGGAGGTTTAGACTAGATATTAGGAAAAAAATATTTACTGAGAGAGTGGTCAAGCACTGGAACTGGCTGCCCAGGGAGGTGGTGGATTCACCATCACTGGAAGTATTAAAAAAACGTGTAGACGTGGCACTTTTGGGACATGGTTTAGTGGGCATGGTGGTGTTGGGTTGATGGTTGGACTTGATGATCTTGAAGGTCTGTTCTAACCTTAATGATTCTGTGATTCTGTGAAGTTGATTCAGCAGAAATGCTTCCTGGAAGTCCTTCTTATCTTGACAACTTATACATTCGAATAGGTTGTCCAGAGAAGTGTTGAAATCACCTGTGCTGCAAATATTCAAGGCATAATGTGACCAGCCCTAAATAACCTAATCTTTATTACCATTGATAGCCCAGTTAGATTAGCTTATCTGACCTCAACAGAAGGTTGAGCCAGATGATGTCCAGAGGTCCATCCAACGCAGACCTTTTTTATGATTCTGTGATTATGTTGGTTTGTGTCATGTAGCAGACGAAACACTGCATTACTCCTGATAATTACTGCTCCACCTTTGAGTTCATATCTGAGCACACCATTAACACGGTTATCCCTGTGATAATCAGCTTCCTGCATGGCTAGAATTCTTCTGCCCACCTCTGAAATGATAAATAAACTTTTAAATATCTTACATTTGCTGCTTTGCAGTATCACTGAGCAATAAGGGCTGATTTCAGTACATTTCTTTGAATCTTGGTATAACTAGGCAGAAGCCCAATAGTTATTTTTTGCTCTGTACAGCCACATAATAAGCAAAACCATTATTGCATGTGCATTCTTCTAGGAGAAAGAAATTTATCGATGGCCAATCAAAGAATCACTAAAAACTATGCTGGCATGGGGATGGAGAATCGAAAGAACACGGGAGGGAGATTCCATGGCACTGTATAATCGGACGCGTCGCATATCTCAAACCAGTCAAGTGAGACATTTTATTAAAAACTTACTTTAATAAAAGGCATGTGAAATCTGCTGTCCAATCTTTGATTCTACAAGTGATGAAATAAACCTGTAGCGTAAAAATATGTGAAAGTGTTTTTCACAAGCAGTTGTACAACTCTGAAGATTCGTTTGGGTGCCTATTCACTGAAGCTGAAACTTTCTTTCCCTGGTCCAAAGTAATATGTTAATAAACATTTCCAAAAAACTGAACAAAACTGAAATAGGAATGTATTTGTTCTCTTGATTTAAAGTTAACTACATTAATTAGAGGAGTTATTTACATCAGTAGGTGATTACATATTAAAAGTGAGTATTAATACGATTTTAGTCTGTTTTTTTTTTTTAATTTGGTGGCTATGGATGCCTTTAAGCATGTAAAGAAATAAATAAAGGTACATATAAAAATTATTTTTATTTCTTTTTTTAAGGAAAGTTAATACAAATATCAATGTTAATGCAGCATAAAGTTTACACCTACAGACAAAATTCTGATAATGTGAAAGATTGTTTTTTTTCCGTTAGCCTTCTTAAATCAAAATACTGTAAAGATAAAGTAGAGAAATACTGGCACTGTATTTTCTTAGAGCTCCATACACTTTGCAATTAAACTGGGGAGGGAAGAAAATCTTTCTCTCTCATTCAAACAGACACACATGGAGCCAAACCAATTGGGGAAATAAAATGGAGGGGAAAAATCTTTCCCTCTTCTCTCCACTCAGCTCTGCAGTGTTTACATGTGTGAGTGGTGATATGCCTGTTAAAAAAGAGCAATTGAACCTGCCTCTCTACTCTCTATAGGCGCTAGAAAGTGTATATCAAGTGATTTGATTTAGCACTTGTGCTAAACTACACATTATAGTTTGTACACTATAATTGCTTTCCAAAATTCTTGTCTTCCAAATTTCCCAATATTTGTGTTTTTATAATACCAGCCTCAAAGAATATATACTGACAAAGATATTTGTATATATTTTATAAGCATGAGGAGCTCATTAAGAATGAATAGCTTTACAGCTTTATTTGAGTACATATTAATACTCATCCTGTGTTTAAATGTGTTGTGTTGTCATTACACACATGTACACACAATAGCATTTTTCTGTGTTCAGCTGAGAAATTTTAAGTATATTTAATCAGTATCTTCATGTTAATGTAACCATGTTTGCATTGTTTGCTTTAGAAAACAATACTTCATCAGTATTTATTTACTGTGTGCTGTTTGTATGTCCTTTGTGTTATTCTCTATTAACAATACCTGCTGTTTGAAAGGAGGCCTTTGAACTTGTAGGCGTTGTACATCCTCATATACATGCATATGAAAATAGTATCAGACGTGGAAACAAAATTCTGGACATTGTTCTTTCTAAAGGAAGATGTACCTGTGGGGGACATGAGTTTTATCTGTTACAGCAGAATCCATACACAAAAGCCCAGCAATGCTCTAGTTGTCTACTCGGACTTTAGTAAAGCCTTTGACAGCATGTCCCACAGCCTTCTCCTGGAATAACTGGTGGCTCGTGGCTTAGAAAGGTGTACTCTTAGCTGGGTAAAGAACTGGATGGACAGCGGAGCCCACAGAGTTGTGGTGAACGGAGTTAAATCCAGTTGGTGGCAGGTTACAAGCGGTGTTCCCCAGGGCTCAGTTTTGGGGCTGGTCTTGTTTAATATCTTTATTGATGATCTGGATGAGGGGATCGAGTGCTGCCTCAGTAAGTTTGCAGATGACACCAAATGGTGTGGGAGTGTTGGTGGGAAGGCTTTGCAGAGGGATCTGGACAAGATGGATCGATGGGCCGAGGTCAGGTGTATGAGGTTTAATAGGGCCAAGTGCCAGG
>NW_010511027.1:32972-44438 GCF_000687285.1 Phaethon lepturus | reverse complement strand
TCAGCATTTCTGCGGTGAGACCCGACCCTTGCAGTATGCTCTGCCAGCTCTTCCATTGTTCCTCCTCTTCGTATTCCCCAGATTGCTTAACTTCCCTCCTTTATCATGTATTCCCTGAGGTCCATGTTCACTGGTCCTGGCGTTTACCAGCTCTCCCCACAGCTCTGCATGCCACTGCCACCTCCCCTGCTGCTGCCCATCGCCAGCTGCATGCCCCAAAGCTGCCTCTTTTCATCCTGACTCTTGGCGGTTCCCAGGGTCAGCTCTGGGACCCATGGCAGTAAGTAGGGAACAAGTAATCTGGGGAGGTGGGTGGATGCTCTGGTGATCACAGTAATACCCATAACAAATACAAAATAAATAACAACCACCCCTTTGACAAGCAGATCCCCCAAGCGTGAAGGAAAAGACCCACAGCAACCCCTCAGCCTGCAGGCACAGTCAGGAAAGCCACTTCTGATCCAGATTCCTCTCAACTGCTTTCTTTTGGGCAATTTAATACAAAAAGGTTGATTTTCCCCTCTTGTGTGCCTTTGTGTCCCCTTGCTGCCTGGCAGGTGACAGGGAGAAGGACAGGACAGGGCCCTGCCAGGCGGCTCGAGCCGCTGTGATGTGCAGCGAGGTGCGTGTGCGGCACACACACGTTAGAGGGCTATCTAACGCAATTGTACACCACACAGCAGAAAGGCACCTGCCACTCCTTCCCCAGGGGCCTGGGGAAAAAAGGGACTGGGAGGAAGCTGGGAGAGATCTGAGCAGGTAGCACCTGTACAGGGTGTTGGGTAACGCAAGTGCTGATTCTTGCTCTAAGACCAGAAGTGAAAATCAGTTTAAAGACATTTCTGGCATTTGATTTTCATTTCAGTGCAAAGAAAAGTACAGAAGCAGGAGGGAGAAAGCACATCAGTGCAGGGCACTTCGTGCTGAAATAACCCAAATGATTAGAAGACTGGCCGTGCTGACCACATCAGCATGGGGCTGCAGCAGCAAGTCCTAGTGACCATTCCGTGTGATCTCTGTACCCAGGCATGCGCAGCTCAGGGTGTAAGACCAATGGCAAGCTTTACCAGCCGCACACATCAGGGCTCTGACTTGCTAGAAGCTCTGCGACCTCTAAAATGGACAAAGGGACTAGGTCATTCCTGATTTACTAACCTTACTCGTATTCCTGAAGAATATTGCTTTTACACCAAGATTTTGTGTAGCTCTCATAGTCCCACACCTTCTTTTAGCACTATGGGATGGAACCATTAGCTGAGCTGTGTGGCTGCCCACTTGTTGGGCTGGAGCAGCACCTTCCAAGAAAATGCAGTGCTCAGAAACCTTGTGGCTGGATCATGATGAGTGGCTGAAGGCACACAGACAACCAGGAAAGAGGCTGCCTACAAGATTATGGTTTCTGTTGCTCATACTTGGAAGTGTCTTTGCATGGTATCTGTGGTTGTCAAAATCATCCAGGCCCATCTGCCTTTTCCTGCTGTGGTTTGTCTCTCATCGTCGTCATGCACATATGCCATGGCTTATTTGAGTGCAGCATTTTTCCGCACCTTTCCTAGTGCAGTGAATGGTTCTTCTGGTTATGTGACCTCATTTTCAAAAAATAGGACTCACTTCCCAGAATCCCAGCACTAAAAGGTCACAGTTTCTCTTTGGAGTATAAGTGGTGGAGGAGAAAGCATCTGTTTGCTTAGCGCTGAGATGCCAAGGCCACTGACCCAAGCTCATGAGGTTAGCCCACCAATGAGCGCAGTGCAGGGAGAAAGTCTGTTGCCAGCACATCTCCAATAATTTTGTGATTCCTCTGTTTCTCTTTGGTAGCAGTTGCCAGGCACCTGCCTCGCTGAGTTAGTGATTTATGCATTATGGGACTGTGCAGGCATGGATTACATTTAGCTAAGATTGGTAGTGCAACGGAGAAGGCTTAGCAGGTTAATAAGTTGTCTTTCTGGCTCCCTTTGAAATGTAATAGCAAAGTCATTATCTTGCTAATGCAATAGGAAAAATCCCTACTCTTATATTTCAGGAGTCTCTGTTATTATATTTCAGGAAAGTAATTAGTGAAAGAAAACTGGAAGTCACATGCAGAAGCGGAATCAGGCAATTTCCAGACTGAAATTCTCATCCCAGGGACAGGTGCTTATGTCCTCTAATACCATGGTATGGAAAGCTTTTGTCAGCAGATAGCATCCACTCTATTGACCAAAAGCATAGGAACCAAGAAATGACAGGCTGTGTCTGAAATCCTCTGTGTGCCCTGGGTTAAGTGACCTCCTGTAGGCTTGAAATGGCCACCAGATACCTCTGTCCTGGTAGATGGTCCCCATTGCCTGCGAGGTGAAAGGAGACTGTTTAACCAGCTCGGCGGGAATACTAGTCCAGATGATTTTAACCTGCATAAGACACAGAGTAACCTTTGTTGCATGTTGACTTCAGTTATACAGTAAAACCTTGGTGTTTTTCCACTTTGCCAGGTGGCACGTGGGCAGCTATGAGCGCTCATGCAGGGAAGACATCAGAAAACTCGTCTTCGTATTGTTAATTACTGGAGAGAGAAACTGCCGTTTGAAACGGGCTTTATCTTCTACACAATTTCTGTTGTTGTTCCCCAACAGAAATAACAGAGATGGCCCAAAGGCAAGTTCCACCTGAGACACCCACCAGCTGTTGCCCGAGCTGATGGCTGCCTCGCTGCTGCAGGGCAAGGCTGGCTGGGCGGCGCGTGGAGCAGCGCAAGCTGCGCGCGTTGCGTTGCTGACCTGCGAAGGATCTGCTAGTATCGGGGTCGGGGATAAGCTTTTTTCCTGCTTTCTTGAGTATTAAAGATAACAGAAGAAGTGAAGACATGCTGTGGCCGACTTTGCTCTTAGGGTACGTCTTGAAAGAAAAGCAGGTCAGGGTTTTAAAAAATGGCTGCCCGTTGTTATATTCCTAAAACCTTATTTAAGCTTTAAAACTTCAAGAGGCTGGTGAGAAGCAGACATCCTGTGTGGCATCCCCAAATGTTCTACAGCTATTCATAGACATACTTTCTAACCACAGGCATTGGTTCGAAACAAGTGCGTACGCACTTCCTGGGGCCTCAGAAACCCCAGCGCGGGCCGCAGAGCGAGGTTGCTGTGCTATGAGCACGCTTACGTCTGCGCCTGGCCGAGCTCCATCGGGCTGGCTGCAGTGCGTCATTCGGGGTGATAATGTGCCTGCCCAAGGTCACTCTTCCGCATGCGCTTGGACCTGAGGAACAGGCAGTATCTCCGCAGGAGAGCATGTTACTGCTTAGGGGACGTGCCAGATACCCTCCCCTGGGGCAGCTGTTAGCAAGTGAAGAGTGCAATACTAGAGTTGCTAACTCTCCAAGAAGATGGTTTTTATCTTCTTAACAACAGGGGGTTTGGGTGAGCTTTGGCCCTTCCACACCTTTTTTCTATGGTTGGAATGGTCTCTGGTCTCATTTTCCATCCCACTGTGGTGGGTTGTAGAGCTGCCTGGGCTCACTCTTGGGCTTGGTCACTCATTGGGTTGCGGTGTCTCCTCATCCTGCCTCTCCTTCAAGACCTCCAACTTCTCAAGCCCTGGTGGCGCACTGGGACCAGACCCTAGGCAGATCTTCTGTCTAGGACATCACAGAGGATAGGACCTCACACAGGTGTCCCATTGCCTGTGCCTGCCACTGACGACCTGAGTTCACCATGGCTTAAAGCACATCTTTTCCTGTTGTCAACCAATTAAGCTGTAAATCTTCTAGCCTACAGTTTAATTCTTCAGGACCTTGCTTGGGTGCAAACAGACACACAGATATAGCAGGCACTTCATAAGATTTTTGAAGACACTTTTTTTTTTTCCACTTCGCAGCTCAACAGTTGTGTAGATGTAGTCGTGTACAAAAAACAGCTAACCCTCCTTGCACTTAACTGCCCCAGTTTTCTCATTAACTTGCAGAGTCCCTTCAGTGTGTCTTTCTTGATTTTGGTGGGTCACATTGCTAAGTCATCCACCCTCGGTTCACTGGTACATTCTTCCTCTTTGTGTTTACACAAAGTTGGGAATCTCTTCTGTCTCCCCTTTACAGCATGCTTTCTGATGTTTTTTTCTTTGGTGGTTAGGACCTTTCTGTCTCTGTCTTCAGCCTTCTGACTGGAAGTAAGATTAAAATGGGTTTTTCTGACCAAGAAACATGTTGTTGAGACAGTTTTTATCCTAGTAGATCACCGTTCTCATCTACCCATCTGTGATTTTATCTAGCCTAGTTCTATATGTTAGAAGTCCCAACATAGGTAAAATAACAGCAATTAAAAAATATCCTCTTTCCAAAGTATCTGTCAGAAGTCTTTTTGTTTCTTCCCTGTTACCCTTTCTCTCTTACCCCTCATTCTCTTGCCTTCCACTCCCTCTAGTAGGCAGAGCAAGTACATTAGGAGCAATCTCACAGAGCAATGGCATAAGGAGGGTGGATGGAGACGACACTACATTTGCTGGTAGCCAGGAGAAATGAGGGAGTTTCATTCTAAGATCCAATGATGATCTGGTTCCAGAAAGAGAAGCTTTATGAATAGGGCAGTGAGCTGCACAGGTAGACCCCTCAGCAGAAACCTGCTTAGATATACAGGACTCCAAGCAATAAGCTAGGAAGCACTTGGTGTTGAGGAAGAACTAGGCATTAATGAGGCAATGATTACTCTGCAGATAAGGTGCAAATATACTAGAATAACCGGGGAGGGGGACTTGATTGAAACACAGTGGAACAATGAGAGGGAACGTGTGCTAAAGGAGTTTGCAGGCAGACTCCCGAGAGCAGGAGCTGGAGGGGGGTCACAGGGGACACTGCAACCTGTTCAACAGATTGGTTGGAGATTAGGTTTTATGTGGAGGGGAGATGAGTTCAGGAGTCATAGTAGGGTTCAAACTAGCACAAGAGGGTGTGTGTGTCTAGAAAAAAGCAATACCTGGGCACTGATATGTCACAATTTGTGTGAAATACCACCCTCCACAACTGAGATGGCTCATTTGGGCTATGACTACCTGACCAACAAATAACAGCATCCAAAAGGCACAGACACAGTTTAACAGTGTATACAGTGAAAAGTCAAATGACAAAACTTTGCTCCATGTTAAAGGGTCAGAGTACAGGCTGAGACAACAGTGTGCTTTTGGTAGGGAAATGTCTAATCTTTCTCCTGCAGACTCCTAGGGCAAAGTTGTGAGTGAATTCTGTGGGATTCAGACAGAACTATGACACACCAGTACTACTGAGTGGATCTTCATGGAATGAATTATTGTAAAAGTGGTATCATTGTCCATTATTTTATCAAAACCAAAGTAATTCTCTCCCAGTTTCAGTAAGTGAAAGGAAAAAAAAAACAGGAGGAGGAAGAAGGTAAGACCATGTCACTACAACTGAGATATTCATGAATATAGTCTCTTGAATATTTATTGTAATTGCAAAAGGAAAAAAAAAACCTTTCAACACAAAATAAAAGAAAGAAAATCCACTTGGTATACAGAAGTCACATACAAACAGAATATCCAATGGAATACACATGGTCTCTATGTCCACATAGAATAAAAACTCTGCACATGGATAAAAGTTGTACTTCACGTTCAGACAAGAGCTCCTGTGGATGTATGCAGAAGATTCACAAAGTTTGTCACCCAGCAGCATTTTAAACTAACATATTTTTTAGAACCACAGTAACTATATTGCAGTAAGAGTTTGGGGAGGAGGGACAGATTGAGTCTCACCCCCAACAGATGTATCCTAAGCAAGTACTTCAACTTTTCTTTAAAAACAATTCAGCAAGCAAGTTAGCTTGAAGAAGAACAGCTACATATGTTCAAGGTAGCATTTATCTTTGTGTATGTAATCACATGTCTATGAGGAATAATAAAAATGCTAGGACAAATTATCTACCAGCCCTTGAACAGTCAGGTCACTCAGCAATAAAAAGTTTAGGTAAAGCATCCTCAGTCCTGTAGCAGTCTGTATATCTGTAATTAAGTGGTACTTCATATTATGACTGTTACTTTGCTGCTCAGCTACAAAGATTTGAGAATTTCCTTTTTTTAAGCAATCCCAAATTTCTCTCCAAATACATTTTCATTTCACTCTGGTCTGTATAATTTTCCAGAAGTTTTCATGGCAGAAGGTATAAAAACAGGGAGGATTTTAAGGGCTGCTCAGCTCATTGCAAGTACTGTCCTGTGCTACGTAATGCAATCTGGCTACTTTGCTTTCTCAGAGGAACTATTTGATGACAGAGGAAAGGAAACCCATGATACTGGTTTACAGTAGGCCTTGGAGTTTGGTTCTTTTCCTGATCAAACTAATCTTTAAAAAACCCCAAACCTAAATCAACCTTGTACATCGTCACAAAAGTGCATCAGATCAAACTAAACGTCTACTTATGTACCTTTTAATGCAGTACTAGTGAAAATAATTTGTTATGAAAATTGTTCCGCAAAACCAGCTGCTGCCCTTGGCCCAGACTCAGTGGCCCACCTCTATTTAGCAAATTCCCAATGTGGATGACATGTTCCTTTGAAACCAGAGATGTAGCAAGAATTAACAGAATGCACTTCTCTGCAGAGTTTGCGGCCACAGCTGGGAATCCATGGCAGATCAGTGATTCAGGGTTTAAGGTCCCAAATGTACCCAAGGATTTTGCTGAATAGTGATGGCCTTGCTTGTGTGCTTAGAGAACTGTTAGAAATATACAAGGATAACACGAAAGGAAAAAGAAATGATTGGATGTCTCCTTTTAATTTCATGGTTAGATTCTGGGCTGCATTTGGTTTCCATTTATACCTCGGTTTTGTTGCTAACAGTGGAGTTGTTAAACATTGAGGGACATATAACAGTTAAGTGAAGAGTCTGGGTCAATATATTTAAGGATGTATCTTCCATCTTTAGGATCTAGAAAGTTAAGAAACTTAATTGGCAGAAGTGACTAATTAAGGTCAGCATGCACTGTGCTGGACTGTTTTGACTGTGACCTTCAAGCTGTTTCCAAAAATGTTAACTCAGGGCACCAACTGAAGTCTGCCAAGTCATCTGCTGTAGTATTGGGCACTCCTATTTAATATTTCAGGTAAAAGTATTATGAGTTAACTGTATTAGATTAAAGAAAACATGCCCACATGATATTATGCAATACAGGCAGAGCATGTAACTGATTCTTTAAGAATAACTAACTCACCATAACTGCTGAGCTCTAGGAGGTTCTTCTAATGCTTCTGGAGAACATGCTTTAAAAATATAGGCAGGTAAGTTTAGAAATGGTTACAAGCATCTTCTGACTGAAAGCGCTGTCCCACTAGTGTTGGTATAACATGATAATTTTCAAAAAGGACACTCACAACTCTAAAAGTAAAATTGACATGCACTTGCAGTAAACATACAAATATATTTTGCTGTTGTCTCATATATGAAAAATAGTTTAAATGACTTAAGAATAAAGTATTTTTACACTACAGTGGTAAAGTGTTTACTATATAAATTTTACTACAAGACACGTACATCTACTGGAAATCTTAAGCCCCACAGGCATCATCAACAGCTTATCACACATACAGGACACTTCTCCCTTTCATACAAGTTTATATACACTGAGTAAATAATTAAATATTGCACTTATTGGCCCATGATTCCTCAGTTTTGAGGTATTAAAAAATAGAAAACATATCTATTTTTATAACATATTATCATGCAACATATAGGACATTTGAATTCCACAAACACTAGTATACAGGTTACACATTCTGACAGTACAACTGAGCCACGACACACCTGACATAACTGACAAAATACTAAACAGGAGTTACAGCACAAACATTTCATTTAACACTAGTTGCAGGTACATGTCAGAATTACTCGAGGAAATTTATCACCAGAAGTGGTAAGCAATATCTAATAACATTTATGCATGTTATGCATGATCCTGAAGTTATTGAAAGATTAGGACTTACGCTTCCCCCCAAATCAGATACCTTATTCTATAAATTACAAGCCATCGACATCTGCTGGAACCATCGATAATAATTCTATGGTTTGCAAATGTAACCCAACAGATTTCTGGTAAATTCTCATTAGAATTCATGGATAAATTCTACTGTGGCGCTTAGGGAAGGCTGCACTGAACATGAACAAGTAAGAGTGCGAACTGAATGAGCGTGAAAGACGTACTTCTGTGTATCTGTGTATACTATACATGTGTAATTACAATTTCTGCTTCAGTGAACATCCATGGATAAATAAAGTGGAAAAAAAAGTAGAGGAAAAATAGGAAAGGAAAAGCTTACATTGCAAAGGTGAGCTACATCCCCTTAAAGAAAACTGTTAGAAATCATTCGAATAATTGAAATGGATTGCTGCTTTACATGAGACTTGACAAATGATGAACCTTAGAGAATCTGGAGTCAGAGTGTACTGAAGGGACTATGTATATGGATTAAATGGTGTAAATCAACACAACTCACTCCTCTGCTGACATAAGTGAACACATGTTGCTTTACACCCCCTGAGGGTTTGTCTGTGAGGATTTACAAACTCGTGGTCTCACATTGCTAAATCTGTCATCCTAAAGAAGAAGTAGGCTCATACACTGTGTGTCTGTCTATATGAAACAGGCCAAGGAGGAATCTGTCCGTCAGCAGAACAGTAATTCAGTTGGTGCCCTTAAAAATGCAAGTAATAAAACTTGCCTCTCACAAACAAATATAGAAAAGAGTAAGTTGTTGGGAGAGGGGATTTGTGAGGTGGGCTTCTTTAGGAATGCAAATGCAGCATAATTCATCTGCTATTGAAGAAACAAAGGCATCATCATCAGATGTAGAATTTGTACCACCACTTTTTTCCTAAAAATTACAATTAAACTCAAAGCATTCTCAAAGGCAGGATCAAACTCCAGCAGATTTTGTGCACCCTGAAATAGCACTTCATTCCTAAAATAAAGAAAGTGCAGGTGGTACAGCTGAATATACAGAGCTGAACAGACTGGGAAGAAAACTTAATCTTTCAGACTGGCGCTCTGGAAAGGCCACATAGATGTAGTTGCTCAGGTAGTTTCTCTAGGCATTACGTTAATTATAAGCACAAAGGAACAAACAGTTCCAGGTAACAGTCACATACACGTCTGTTCAGAGAGAAAGAGTATTTTTTGACAGAAAATCAGGCTACCTCACATGTATTTCAAACACCAAACAGGTCTAAATAAACAAGGTCTAAATAAACAAACCACCACCACCACCAAAAAGATAGAGTATTAAGTAAGTTGCTCTATAAGGACTGGAATGCTTGTGGACATGAACTCTTATCAGAATCGAAAACATGCATCTGAAGGTTCAGCCCAGCAGGGCTTGCTAGCTGTTTGTCAGGTTGGTGCCAAGAGGCACCATAGGAACCAGGCACATCCCCTGCTCTTGCGTGCTCCCGAGGCATTTTCTGGGCACTAGTTTGATCACGCAGCAAGCAAGACACTGTCAGAGCATGATAAGGCTGGTGCATGACCCATGCACAGGATTAGGCTGCTGCTAAAAGTTTTAGTCTAGACCATAACTTGGAAAATGTGTTGTGCAGTATTAGTTCAGCTGGCACTATGGAGCTCAGGGCCCTCTGCTCAAAGGCATGTAATCTCTCAGAAATTTAAGGTGTGCTTTGTGTGGCAATTGCTGTATCTCATCAAGAGGCCTAAGTCTCAACTGAAGGCATTACCTGTGCTGGACCAGTAAGCCCTATTTCTGTGCTGAGTGACAATAAATTAGTGCAAAGTGTGTGAGTACTTTTTCACCAAGAATTGTGCTGAGGCTGAAAGTAGTTTTGGATCTCTTATCTCAGGTTTCAGTTTAATGATCCAGCCCTTTTCCCTCACTAAAACAAAATTCTTTTTAGCCTGGTACTTTCTCTTGGCAGAACTGTGCTACATCAGTGGATAGATCAGAGATCAAGCCAAATCCTGCTTGCCTCCTCCAACAGCTCATACTCAGTGACTACTGGATATGTGTGAAGAATGAGCCATTCACCACTTAAATTTTGGCCCTTGATCAGGTTGGGATGGGGTTTCCAAAAGTGTTCAGCTTAACTCTATTTGCATTTAAGAAAATTGCAGTTCTATCATAAGTCAAAAGGAGCCAAACTGGATTGAAGGAGCTGAACTAGGTTGAAACAGGCTGCTTTGGGATATCCTGCCCTATGAACAGGCCAAGGCATATTTTTTAATAGGATACAAATCCCAATCCTGTTAGTTCCCCCAGAATTCAAACCAAATTTTTAGAATGTTTGGGCAATGGATATTAAGTTAATTCCCAAATGCCTTTCTGTCATTTGTGTTTATCTACAGTAGCCAGGCTCCAGCTTAGAGACGTACTGAGATCATAATGCTCCTGGTAATGTGAATCTGATTCTAAATCTGACCACACTTTATAGCAGAGAACTCAGTATCACTGTGAAACATGTGGCTGCAAAGCCAACCTGTGATGCAATATCAAAGCCTACTTTTCCAACAGTAGGTAACCTTGATTATTAAGAAAGGTCTGCTTGAACTTCCACACATTTTCAATTTCAGAGGAAGGAATGATAGGACAAATTGGGTTTGATGGGACATCAGCAGGTCATCCATCCCAACCTCCGGCTCAAAACAGTGTAAACTAAGAGGTCCAAGCAGTCTGCTCAGGGCTTTAGCCAGTCATGTCTTGAAAACCTCCAAGAATTTGATGTAAACACTTAAAAATTAATCTGACTAGTTCTGAACTCTATGACAATGCCTCAGTGTCAATACAAAGATCTCAGGAGTTTTTAAATACTGACTGGTTCTGCTGCTGTGCTTCAGTTGAGCCTTTTCCTTATAACACACGGCTAGCAGTCTAACGAACAATGTTACTCTGGCAGCTCCTTCCCTCATCCTCCCCATCCCATGCAGAAGGTCACACATGTTTGAGGACTGGGAGGTTAATTGTCTCAGAAATGCGAAAGAGAGATTCTTCCTCTTTGATTTTGCTGTTACTTTTCTGCCCACACTCTTGATGCAAAAATGAAAAGCAATTCATTAATTAATCAATCCTATTTAAGTAAAGAACTATTTATCTCTCGCTCAATTTGTTTAAAAATGTATATGCTAATAATGTATTTCCACCACCAATTAGAGTCTATGTGGTCATAAAGAGGCAGGGAGGGGGTCTGGAATTCATTGCAATGGAGTACAAGCAAGGTGTGGCTGTAGCAAGGGAGTCTTTTTTCCTTCTTACAACATGCACAGGAGATGGCCATTGTGCAGCAGGCATCCCAGAGCAAAGCTGGAAGAATACTTGCACTTGTTGCCATGCTGCAAGATCCATGTTATGCCCACGCTCATGTAAGTTGTGACTATGTCGTCCTCTCTCCTTGCCTTGCCTGAGATGGCTAAACCTAAACTTTTTCTGAAGGTCTTGAAGCCTGAGGCTGAGTGCTCTCTCAAGGCTTCCCTGCTCCTTTTTCTCCAG
>NW_010511027.1:30240-32952 GCF_000687285.1 Phaethon lepturus | reverse complement strand
CAGGAATAACTGCACATAACAAGAAAAGGATGGAAAACTGCCTACCATGTCACACAAAGCTTTCTCAGCTCCTTATCACTTCTTCTTCCAAAGCAGCTGGTACCTGCTGGGTAAAGAGGTATTAATGAAAAGTCTCTCAGCACATTTATCAACATGCTGCCTTAGGTGGGGGAGAGAAAAGCAGCATCCCTGGAGAGAGGCAGGGTTATGGTTGGGACAGCAGATGCCTCTTCCACCAGGCTGCTCATCAGCCCCAAAGAGGACAGTGCTTTCTCTTCATGGAAGTGAACAAGTGAAGTCCAGCCTCTATGTCTACTAGGAAAACAAGTGCTTAAGTAAAGCAGCTAACAGGACAGACATGGTTTAAAACCCCAGATTGAAGAAAGAACAGTTATTCATCTAAGTTAGGCAGCCAATGTAGCGCTCTGAACGCATATCCATTTTACATGTGTCTATATGACTTGTTTGGAAGTAATTTTTACTGTGCCAAAGTGTATGTAGGTTATTTAACCAGTTAAAAAAAATGACCATTTTCTCTTAGAGTGTTTCATATAACTTAAATATAACTTATATGTTATATAAATTAGCTTCAGAAAAAGTAATGTGTGTAGAGGGATTTCTTTGCAGTTGTGAGCAGTTTGTAGTACCTTGTGTTACTTCCTTTTTTTAAATTGTCTTCTGACTTTTCCCATTGCAGATAGTTTAAGAAATGTCAGCCTTGTCCCAAATTCTGTCTAATTGGAACAACAAAACAGTCAATGCTTCTTCAATTATGCCATTTAGTTAAAAAATGCCACTCTGACGCAAGTAAAGCAGTTGTACAAAGTACTCCAGGGCCACAAATTACTGGAGGAGTACTTTTAAAAACTGTGAAATATGACTATTTTTAACACTATATTAAAGAAGAATTAGTGTACTTTATTCTGCTATCTTCACAGCCTTTTGCTGATCTTATGAATGTATTCAGTCTAACACTAGAAATGTTGACAATGTTTTATTACTCTTAAAGTTTTTTAAAATCTTGTGAAATTCTGATTGTCTTGTCAAAATAGATATCCTCATCAAAGTAAAAATGAGGTTGTACTCCAGTTCACTGACACCAGCAGCACGTCTGCAATAGTTCCGAATAAAATACAGGTGCTTGTAGCCAGTGTGGTGATGGTTGTCTCAGTGACTGAATGGGAGATGAAATTCTTGAAAACTTCAGTATGCAGGTTTGACAGCGACATGACAAGACAGCTTTTGGCTATGAACAACCCATAATGGATTTGGCTCTGTCAGGGGTAATATAAAACTGTGTGTTTAATATCTCATGCGAGTAGAAATGAAAAGAGCTAGGCAGCCCTTGACTACTGGGGTAAGTACTACCAGGATCTCCATGATGATGGAATGAGAAATTAAGTCCCGTTTCAGGAAGGTGTTAGATAGACATGCAGCTCCCATGGAAATGTAAACATACTAGCTATCCAAACAGAATGAAGTACCTAAGCTCTCTGAGGGTCTGCACTGAACATCCACATCCAGCTGGAAACTCGCAGGGAAGTTCAGTGGCTTTGGGTACAGGAGCTAACTCCTTTCTAACTTCTGCCATTTCCCATCAGCCATGATATATAACATAATGAGTATAGATTTGCCAAGACAATACACTCCAGGAAATGTCCCTTATACAAATGCTCTTTATGGAATGAGGGATTAGCTCGCTAGAGGAATATTTCTTAATTGATTTTCAGTCAGGAAAAAATATAAGTGGCATCAGGAAGCTTATTCTAAAACATCTTGGCCACTATCCTAAGGATTCAAGTATATAATTTGAAACTGATGAAGCAAAAGTCAATTCTAGACAAATGTGGTCTGAGGACATGGCACCAGCTGAAGTAAGTGTAACATAAAACAGGAAAAAAAAAAAAAGAGAAACTAATAGCCATCCTGCATGCAAAAGCTAGATGCTAAAAAATGGATCGTCCTTTCAAACTAATAACCTCTCCATCTCCATACTTATACTTGACCAGCTGCTGATGTAAAATAAAAGATTTTTCTCCCCAATAAATTAATAAGACAGTATAAATAAAGGCATATAGACCATTCATAAATACTCTGTTGGCAACAGAACACACTGGAGCTGCCTTTGCTGATAGCTGCATTAACAGCCACAGTTGGTCTGCTGTGGAGGAGGGACATCCTTTAGCCGTGTGTTCTGCTTGCTGGCAGCAATGGTGGGATCTGTCTCCAGACTTTCCGACATTTTGTCACAGATGATATCCACGAGTCGCTCAAATGTCTGCTTGACATTAATGTTGTCCTTGGCACTTGTCTCAAAAAATTCAAATCCTAAGAAAATAAACAACATGTTTATGTTCAATTCATATTCCAGTATGCTCAATAAATATACAACCTTCTCTTGGGCAAGGAAGAGCGTTTACTCAGAAAGCAAACATGTGAGAGCACGTATATAGAATAGTGATATTGGAAGAGCAATTAAAATTGTAACACAATCAGAGTAAGTACACTAGTGCTATTTGCTTTATACCAAGCCAGATAAAATCAGGAGTGGCCCAAATACACTCCCTTAGACCAATTCTACTTTAAAACAGTTTAATCTAAAAACTGACACCAGATTGAGAGTATTATTATTTTAGAAATGCCCTATATATCCAGCCGTTGGGAAGGAATAATCTACTGCTCCATCTCTAACTATTATGTTCTTCTGAGCAT
>NW_010511027.1:27839-30209 GCF_000687285.1 Phaethon lepturus | reverse complement strand
CAGCAGGAAACAGCCACTTCCATTATGTCATTAACCTGATGCCAAAACAGACAACTGTGTTTGGACATAACCAGCTAAAAACCAAAGCAAGAAAGATGTCTGCCATTTGATACCTACTTAAGCTAGAGGTAAATTCGTGGGACCAAAGGGACACCCAACCCCACAAACCAAACTAATAAAAAACTACACAAAGTCATAAACTGTGAGGAGGTTTGAATCTCCATGGCGTCATTTTAGTTTTGCTTGGCTTACACGTCTCCATTGTTCTAAACTACAAGGAGAACGGGGAAGACCAGTGTAGCTTCACTTGCTGGTGGCTTTAGCCCTCCTGCAGAGCTCCATACAAGAGAAGACTGTTCAGATTGCTTGGGGACTGCTTGGGGGGAAGGAAGATCCTCCACGACGTCAGTGCTCTGTTGAAACCCGGCTGCAACTCTAGCACAGCAACACAGTCAGATCCTTCCACAGCTGTTAGTGTCTGCTCCACAGGAAGCGGGGGGACAGCAGCCATTCTAAAGAGGAACAAGCAGGACCAGAGGGCAGAAGGGTTGAGGGACAATGAGAGGATGCCTGAGAAATGGCACACCAAAGCCTTGGAGAAGATGACAGGAAGAAGAATGAAGGACACTTAAGGACACGCATGGGGGGAGCAGTTTTTACAGATATAACAGACACATGAGATGATCACGAAATGGCAAACATGACAGGTAGGTAAGAGATCTGGACAGGGAAAAGCAGAAAGTGAAAGGAAAACAAACAGTCACAAAGAAGAGAAGAGGCCCATATCAGGAAATACTGGACAGGATCAAGAAAACAGACTCACTACCATGGTGAGGATGTTCAGCATTGGAACACCATGAAAAAATAAAGGCACCCATTCTCCATGTAAAATAGAGGCTTACGGAATGCTCAAGCACAAAAATATTTATTCAAGTAAAATAAAAATAGACACTACAGCTGTGGTGAAATCTATGCAATTTCAGTTATGATTTTGATATAAGAAGGAAATTGCGGTCAGAGTAGTGGTGTAGATGGATATCAGGCTATGCCTGTATACACATCCCATCAACTTAGTCATTAATTGCCTGGGTGACCCAGGACCTCCCCAGCTAGACATTGCATAGATGACACAATGCACTGACTTCTGAGAAAGTGATTGAACTCCCAGCTGCTTCCACAACAAAGTATTTCCTTTATTCTTTATGGCAACTGTACAGGTGGGAATTTTGGACAGTCCTGGAGATCACCCCAAGCAGCCCCTGCCATGCTTAGGCATCTGATAGGAACTATTTATATACTTAAATGTACCAATAGACATCCTAAGTAGAGAACAGGGCCTGCTGGTGGGCTCCCCCCAGGCAGTTCCAACTGTAGAATGGACTCAGCCACACGTAGGTAAGACACTTGTAGATGGTCTGTAGAAACTGTTCTTGCAGATACAGAAATGGTCACGCAGAACAGTCTTTTGAAGCCAGTTAAGGTAGTTAAGACAAGCTTTGTGCACAGTTTAAAGTAATCACTGCCAAAGGATCATGGTATGTAGTGGGCACGTAGGACCAACTGGATTACAAGAATTCAACAGAAGTTCAGAGTCTTGTATGATGCAGCTGAAGACACCATTGCAAAGACTCTTGCAATGGAGGCTCCTGTTGCCATCCAGACAGCAAGTGACTGTCCTGTGCAGGGGATTCAGTCCCCCACATGAGTGTTACCTTATGCAAAAGATCTCAGTAAATTACAGTGGTGTTTCTTTTTTTTTGCTTAACAGAAGCTCTGTCTGTGGAAGAGTTTTAAAGAGATATGGAGCATTTTTCCTAGCAGAGTGTGCCTGGAATAAATACCTGAATTCTGGTTGTTTTCCATTTTGTTATGGAATATTTTGCAGACCTTTTCCACCATGACCTCTTCTTTCCTCTTGACTCATCTTGCAATTATTTTACCAATAATGCTTAGCCACCATAATCTTCTAAAATGCCTGTGTATGAGGGCTTCAGATCTATGCCTTTTAATACTTTCTTCAGATTTTTTTCCGTGCTTCTTGTTATGGAGCAAAAAGATTTTCCATGTGAATATAAGCCTGAAGTGAGGCAACTCTCTGGTGATGCTGAGGGCAGCAGAGCTCGAAGAACACCATGTTCTCACCACCCATGAAGATCTGTACTGCCAATATGGATGAGACTGGGCAGAGCAGGATACTGCAAAGATATGACACAACCTGAGAGGCAAGTGGGTAGGTGAGGCAGAACACAGCTGAACCTGAGAAAATCCAAAATATCAAAGTGCTGCCTGAACATATGAACAATGTGTGTGGAACATGCATCAGGATGTTCTAATTTAATTGCCTCTTTGTTGTTTAATTCAGTTTCACCT
>NW_010511027.1:8970-27808 GCF_000687285.1 Phaethon lepturus | reverse complement strand
TCTTTCCCTTTTCTACGTTCTTCCCCATAGCATTGACTCCAAGAAAGCTGGCAAGTTCTCAGCAAGCCCCACAGAGCACTGCAGCAGCAGTGCCAGGACACTGGCACGGTGCTGTTGTTCACCTGATGAGCTTTAATGCACACAAAGCACTTTATAGCTGTCCTGAAACACATAAACAGCCTGAACTACTCACTCTGTTCTCTCTCTGCCTCACACTTACCCTGGCACTGTAGAGGCTCCTTCATCAATGCTCAATGCCTGCTTTTGAAAAAAAAGGAAGGAAAAAAGAACCAGAAAGGAGAGCCATATGCAAAGGGAAGAACATTCTGCACCCTCTCACTTTCCTGAGAAAATGTGACATCAAGAGGACACACCAGGTAGCAAATTTTAAGCACAATTCCACAGACAGTACAGACAAGAGCTATGTTAATGTTTCACCAGCTGATCAGGAAGACCTCACTTCAGAGTGTTTGTCCACAATCAAGAAAATTTTATTTACCACCCCGATGTTATATTATGTTTAACAGATGTCCTCAAGGGTGTGTTCCTCCAATAACTATCCTTTCTTGAAGACAAGCTTGAACTGTGATCCAGAGCGCTGCGCTTGCCGGAGCCCTGTTCAATCCAGTATTTCGAGGCGTAGTAGGAGACTGTAACATCAGAGCAAGAAGTGCCTGCAGGAAGCTGCTCCCTTTGTAATACAGCAGCGTACAAAAGGCAAAATCCAGGAAGCCATAGGAATGAATCATTTAACAATGTTACAGTATATAAAGAAGAGGAGCCAATGATGCCTTATTTTCTTGGATTTGCATCCCATGGGCAGTTCTAAGGGGGCACTGGCAGGCACTTACCTTCTTGCCTGCTGTGAACAGTGCCTAATAAGGTTTGTATTCACATTGCAGGCTGTCAGTCAAGGCAACTGCAAGACGTTTCTCTTCTTCTCGGATGTCCAGTTCCTCAGAACTGTTAATAACTTTGAGACCTCTACCTGTGTCTCAAAGAGAGAAAGACACACGTGGCATGATTGCAAAGGTTGTCTCTTCTAGGAAACTGGGCTGAAAGTAGCTGGTGACCATTGGTTCTTCAAAATATCTACCTCCTACAGCTTCAACCATGGTAGCAGATCCGGTTACAGTGTGCCCTGCTTTGTAGACCAGCTGGATGTGACCTGTGCTGTCCAAACAAGCCCAAGGGCTGGACTATATTAAAAAAAGTATTAAAACACTATTAAGCCCCAAAATAGGACTTTGCTAATATTACCTCAGCAAAGAGCAGTATGTTAGCCCATTCTGGATAGACCTAGTTGTAAAGATTGTTAACAGAATGCTAAGATATTTATCCAACATTTAGGGTGGCCAAATTTATTAAATGAAAAGCTAAAGGGGGACTCTCAGCTGTGACAGAGTGGACAGACTTGAGGGGCAGTTACTGGTAATGCTGTAAGAAAACACTTTTTCCACTTTTTCAGAACAGAAGGTTTCCATATAAATTCCAGTTGTACCGATTTTGATTGTGGCTTCCAGGTGCCTTTTAAATGAGTGCATTTGGGCAATAAATTAGATTCCTGGCAAAAACCTTTTTTTTTTTGTTTGTTTACATGAGACATTGTTGAGCAAACACAATCCCTTGCTTCCCATTGCCATTAAGTAACCTTCCTGTAGCAGAGCTCCAAGTGTGTGAAAGCAATGGCAGGTTGGTGTTTACCCCCTGTAAAAATCGTCCTGGGGGCAGGAGCCTTTACTTGCTCTGCCAATACCCTGTGTGTGTTGTAACTGAACAGAAGACTCTGTCAGTGCTGTCAGTCTGTCTCCATCCTCTGGCGCTAACATTTGCCCTTTAAAAAGAGCTAAAAAACAGTGAAGGGTGGAGCTATGAACAGGCATGTTCCTGCACAACACCATTATTTTAATTTTTAATGCAAAGTTAGATGCAGCCATATGTCTGTTCTCTCAAAGCTGCTGGTGACCCTGCCTTCTGCACCACAGCCTCCAGCCAGCCATGGAGGCAAAACAGAACTTGCTGTTCTAGCAAGCTGTGTGCTGAGGTGCCAAGTCCCACTTGATTCCCTATTTACATGCCGAAATTACAATGCCTCTTCAGCTGCTGCCTAAACTCACAAGTGCGTAATGTACGCATAACCCTCCAGGGCTGATACCGGGGGCAAGCGAAGGTTCACCCCTGTCCTGACGCTGGGGAGCTGCTGTCTTGTCTCCCAGCCCTGCTGGGGTTCAGAAACCAGTCATGCTTCTGCCCCACCTCAGCAGCAAGGCCTCATCTTGCAGGCTTGGTCAGATCACTCAGACGTGCTGGATGCCGAGTTGAACCCTTTATAAGCACACGACACTGACAAACGCTCCACTTCCAGGCTTGCTGGGGTCCTAAGTGGGTTCAACCTGAAGAACTCTAATCACCCCTGAACTGAGTCTCTGGCATCTCCCCAGCACGACCATTGTGTATGTACATGCCTGAGCCAAGAAAAAAAAAAGAAAACAAAACAGGAAAGGCAGGTTGATTTTCATTCGAAGGGTGAAATTTTCTTCTCATTTTTGGTGGAATTTATTTTCAAAGCACTGGGAATTAAGAGAAAGAAAGAAAAAGCTGAAAAGAAAGATTTTAAGGCGGAAATGGCCCAAAAGTGATGAGAAGAGAAAGGATAGAGAGGGGAAAACCAGCCCAAAATATGCAAAGTAAGGTATGTATTAAGATCTGATGGGTAAAATGACTACTTCTCTGAGTGACAAGCTGTGGACATGCACTGAAGACCCAGGCACTGCTGTCACCGGAGCATGTAGCATTCAGAGACCTTTGCAGGTGCCCTGAATACAGCGTGAAGGGAGTGTGAGAGCTCACCCAGAAAGAGCCTGTTTTGTTTTCTGACATTGGTTGGTGTCTCTCACACTGGGAGAGCCAGTGTGCCAGGATACATTTAGAAAGCAGGTGAGTGCACCCTAGGATCTGTAATGGAGGATGCCCCCAGCCATGGGTGGTCCTGGGTGGCAGAGTGTGAGAAACGTGAAGAAAATCTGATGGGAAGGGCACTGCCCTGAAAACTGCTGGAGAGAACATAAAGCCGGAGGTAGATTTTAGAGGGAAAGCACACCAGATGATCACCAGAGGTCTCTTCCAGTGAACACTTCTATGATACAATAGCTTCGTTTCCCAGAGCCTTAACCAACCCGAGACAAAAAGGTGGGATAGGACAAACAGGACCTTACAGAAAAGGTGGCCCGACATTTGAGGCTGATCGTGCAGTACCCACCTAGTACCTGGTGCAGCATGAGGACAATAGGCATGGTTTAGACCCATGGCAGGACTGTACTTTTGCAGCAACTTTAGGGGCCCTGGCCTTAAGGATATAATATACTCTGTAACGGCAGTACTTGCAATTAAAAACTAATGAGTGTTGAAATGATTTATAGCACACACATAGCAAATAGGAGTTGTGCAGAAGCACATGAGCAACAAAAGAACACATGTAAAATTATGTACTTGATTTGCATGCACAGCAAAACATCATAAATAAATGGAGAAACTGTATGTCAAACTACCTATGCAACCGCCCATTTGTGTGTGCAATTACTTAGACTCTGTTGAAAGCTCTGTGCACACCTCTGCCTGCTAATCCTTTGCCACAATTTAGGTCACACAATATATCATACAGACCACGAATAAAAGGAACTAAGAAATTAATGACAACTGTGAGTCATTCTTTTTACTTCTGCTCTGACAAGTGACACCAAAATCTTATGAATGTATGAAACTTTGAAGTCAGCTGGGATGCAGGAGATAAATATGTCAGAAAAGCTGTGTGAGTAATGCAGCTGGCAAGTGTGTGTGCATTTTGCTTGCAAGAAGGTCTAAGCCTTTGTTACTAAAATGCTTTAAAGCATGTAAGTGCTGAATATCTTAGCATTTCACTCAATAGTCAATGCATGTAGTTCTCAGAACAAACATTCATGAACAGACAAAATCGTGTAATCATTATGTTCCACACCCTTTTTTGGTAGTGATTAATGAATACACTTTTTTAAATGTGTTTGCTGTGATTCCCCTGTCAATATTACCATTACATTAATTAGTTCTCTCTACTGGCTGGTTTGTCACATTTCTGTATTTTCTTGGTATGATAACTCTGTGAGGTAAAGTTACATGACTCAGCTGAATTTATTTGATCCTGTCAAATAAATTCAAATAAAAAAAAAAAATGTTTTCACCTCATTTTAACATTACACTTCTAATGACACTATTATGTTAAGCAACCATGAACTAGTTTCTCAAAAAAGGCTGTACCACTTACAAAAAGTACTGAATAGAGTGACAAGGAATGGCTAAGGTGTGAGATGGTCTTTACATCTGGAACAGTGAAAGTCTGGGAATTTCAGCCTGGAAAAAAAGGAGGTGTATGATAGAGGTCTCTGAAAAAAATGGTGTTACAGAGCATGTAACAGCAAACAATCGTTCACTGTTTCTCAGAATGTAACGGTGAAGAAACATCAAATAAAACTAGCAAGTGGCCAGTTCAAAGCAGAAATCTCAGATAAACTGCACGTATTTAAAGGATGTTGTGGATGGTAAGATTTTATATGGTTTCAACGACATCATTGGACAGGTCCATGGAAAAAAAATCATGAAAGGGCTATTGAATATAAAGGTACTGCCTTTGGTTAATGAGACCCACAGATATAATGTGCTACAATCTGGGAAAGTATCACTGTATGTTTGCCCTTTTATACCTTTCACAAGGCGCCTACTTCTAGCCATTACCGTAGGTAAAGTAGTATGCTGCTTACAGCTATGATCTGTGGTGGTATCGTCAATGTCATGCCCTATGTCATCAACTGCAAACTTAAAAAAAATCTAGACTGGAAATGAGACAAATTCTGTCTTCATAAACATTCTGTTAATTTCCCTTCAAGGTCAGATCTGGTTTTCTTAACCGTTCCTTCTCTCTTTTGTGAACTTTTGTTAGTGTTATGAGAGAAGTACTTGGAGCTACCACAGAATACTTGATCAGTTTATCCAGACCTTCACAGGTAATGAGGCCTATTGCTGGTTGATCTAAACCACTTGTTTGGGTTACACTTGAGAATATAAGCCAACACTGAGATTGAAAGAAATGATTGATTACACCTTGTTAATAAAACTGAAGGCCACACTTTTCAAAGAGGTCATCAGCTACAAAAGAGGCACAATTTTCCAATAACGCTGTTCTCAACAGGACACTGTGTTTCCCAGAGGGTTAAATGCCCAACGCACATTTTGACACTTTGAAAATCTGGCCCAAAATGTACATGTATTCATTTTCTCAGTGACTTCAAATAAACCAGGACTGAAAATAAAACCACACTTGAGAACAAAGTGTTTCACAACATGTTCTTTGTACAGCACTCATGCATTGTGCTTGCTTATAATTGTGGCTGCAATCAACGCTGCAGACCATGGCATCAAAGGGCCCACAGTCTTAAAATGTCTTGCTGGACACAAAAATCTATATCGTTATTTTTAAAACTTGCCCACAAGAGAAGTTATCAACGCACTGGCAGAGAAAGAAAAGACAGTCCCGAGTGTTTGACACAACACGTGCCCTTCAAACTGACCAACATGGCCCGAGCACTTACTACAATTCACAGAAACTCATTCTGCTTTTCCTGACACCACCTCCCACAATCTCTGAGCAGATTTAAGAAATTGTTCCAGTTGTACAGGAAACGTATAAACATTTGTGTGCAGTCTGAATACAGTAAATGACATACTGGATCAGAGCCACAATTTATCAAATATAGTAATCTGCCCTTGAGATAACCACAGGACATATATCTGAGAAAGGAAAACTCCAGAGTAGATAAAGATCAGAACAGAGGATAATCTGCTTCCCTAAAGATTGAATTCTAAATCCCAAGAGTTAGAGTTTGCTTTAAAGCCTGAAACATGAGTTTTGATATCTATGTCATTACTCTTTTTTTTTTTTTTTGGTAAGAATTGGTTATTACAGATGAGGATTCCTGACTGTACAACATGCGAAGTTCCTTCTCATCTTGCTAAACTCATGACTTTGGGGATTTCTTGTCAGCACACTGAATTAATCTTTCTATAGGAGAGTAGTCTGAGGATTAGAAATTCAGATTAGTTATGTGACTTAAAAAAAAAATCTTCTAATGCTACATTGCAAATTTATGTTTATTGAAAGACGTTTTAGTGGCTGGTCTAAATTTGGGTTAAAAGTATACAGTTACATATTTTTGATCTGTTTCTCCATTGAATAAACTTTCCTAGCTCCTACTAAAATGATGAAATGTTAGAAATGCTTACAGAGGGAAGAACATATATATATATGTATGTTTTTCATATATAACACATATTATATAATGTGATGGGTGTTTCTGCAAATAAAAATACCCTCTGTTGAAGCAGGTGCAATGGTAACCATTTTGGTTTTGTTGCAAACAGTTTTAGAAACTCAGTTCTTCACAAATGTTGGCAATTTTTCTGGACATAACCTGCTGTTAAACCTTTTCTGTCAACTTTCAAGGACTAATTTATGGTAATTTTTAATGTATACTTTTGAGGTGTGCTTTTACACATACATAATGCTTATTTAGACAGATGCAATTGGAAGATATGTTATTCCGATGAAACTATTTACCAGGACAAGCAATTATACAACTAAAAAAATTATTTAAAAAAAATAGGTCAGCAAGCTATGAATATACATATGTTAAGAACCACTGGCATTGGATTAGATCCAGCACAGGTGGTCTACTGTGAAATGCCACCATCTCTTTCTGTTTCCCATGCAGTTACTCTTATAACACCCTTTCCTCTAAACACTTATATAGCAATAGTGACAAGGAGATCTAAGTTATACACATGTTCACCAGACTGAGCCTTTACCATACTTAGTTTTAAAAATAATGACAAACCCATGCCCAGTAGAGCACAGAAATTGACTTCCAATGATGCCAGGGTTTGACTTCTATACCTGCTGAGCATGCTCTCCAGAGATTGGCAAATTTGAAGGTAAAAAACAGGCCAGGTAGTAGTATTATGATGATGCTGTAGAGATTTTCCATTACAGTTTGGCCAGGGTCACCACAAAAACATTTCATGGTATGAAAGGATATCACTGCTGGGCAGAAACAGAAAGAAGAGAGATGTTCACAGCTCCATAATTTTATGTGTGGACAACATTTGCCTCCTAGAAGGAGACTTTAAGAAACAGAGTTTCATGTTATTTACACCTGTGTAAATGTGCAGTAAGTGAACTGTTAGCAGTGGGAGTTGGATATTGGCATCATTCTGTTTTGGATTATTGGTATTGGAAATCATAACCCAAATGTTCTAAATTTGCAAAAAAGTCTAGTTCACATTTTGAGCAAGCTGTTTCTTCAGACTCTCCTCTCCTTTTGTTTGTTTGTTTGTTTTTATTTTATTTTTCCCTGGCTAGGGCGTATCTGCCTGTAGCTATAACTGTCTAAACATATTGTATATATACAGATACACAGCTAATGTTGCTGCTTATCACAAAGGCTGTAATGTGTTTCCTATCTAAGGAACAGCACACGGAACATTTTATCAGATACGTCCTTAGTCTAAGCCAGCTGCTGAGCCAGCACTGGTCTTGGGGACACTTTCAGATAACAGACATGTCATGGCTCTGCATAAGGTCATCCCTGGACACATGTCCATTCTAATTATGTTACAGTATTAGTGATATCAACAAGGACAGTTCAGAACTCAGCCTGCAGAAACAACAGGGAGGTGGTGTATGACTATTCCTTTACAGTGAATGTATCACAAACATTTCATTACAAGTACTGTAGCAATTAATGATATTACTTTGTGCATTCTCACAAGCAATCATAAAGCTTTTGTCATTTGTTTTCTTACCAAGTTGCTCTGCTAAATGTTTGCCTCTCTCAGTGAAGATTACCCGTTCATCCTCCATGTCACATTTGTTACCAACCAAAATAACCTGGGCATTATCCCAAGAATATGTTTTGATTTGAGTTGACCTTAAGAGAGAGACACAGAGAGAGAGAGAGAAGTCAAAGCAAAGCAAATTCCCCTTAAATCAATTTCAAACAGAATTGTAACATGACAGTACTGATTTTGACATCTAGGGTAACATGATTCTGTTTAATTCTGGATTTCAAATAAATTAAGGAATTCTGTCAGGAATTATTATTACACAAATAATATCAACGCAAGTTTTACTTTTGCTCATTAAAACAAGACAGTCTTTCAATATTTTATCCTGCCATCAACATTCTTCCTATACTTTTAGAAAGAAGTGGTGACAATGTCTCCCACACAATTAAAAAAAGTATTTTCACATTTTAATGCAAACCTCACCATCTAAAACAACAGCTTTGAAACAAAGTCAACAGCTTATTAATTTCTTATCTTTCTCCTTTTAAAATCAGGATCTACATTTATCAGTGAAACTTCAAAGCCATTCTGTCTTCCTTCTGTTTCTCTCCAGCACATTCCACTACCGGTCTTTTACCAGGATGACAGCAACGTTTACATTGTGCGTTAAGCCATGCACAAGGGCTGACTTTGAACTTTGTTTTACCTTCCATTTAAATTATACAAGCCCTAACTATGACTACAGCTGAACTGGAGTATCTGAGACCTTGAAACACCCTGGGGCCTTGAGTGCTGGTGGTGAAACAGCTTACCCTACAAAGCTCTCTTCTGCAATTTGAATGCGATGCACCTAATGGGCAACTTAGGAGCACACTGGTAGCACCTCTCAGTCGCTGACTGCCACCATTCTGCTGATACTCAGACCTGCTCTGTAGGAAGGAAAGCTCCATGTCCTGGCTCCAGGCTCAGCCAGGAGTGATGCTGCTGGCCACCACCTTCTAACTGAGAGCAGTAACCTGCCCTTGAAGGTAACACAAGGTGCAGCAAGCTTACTCTGAGCACTTACCCTTTACCTTGGACTTGTGACTATGTCTGGCTTTAGCCTCCGAGTCAAGGGTTTGGTAGGATATTAATATCTCTTCTGTCCCTACATGACCAATGGGGAGAGAAAAGATGTAGAGAATATGTCCCCCACCTTGGTCAATACAGGGTGTTCCACAAAACTGCACCGAAATAGAAACTAACCTGCTTACCTACACATTTAGCAGGGGACAGCCTAGAAGAGAATCCTGTTGTGAATCACGACCCTAGGTCTCAGTGAGAAAAAGTTGAAATAGGTTAAAAAATCCATCACCTAAGTGTTTTGGAAGCTGATCTGTGTGCGTGCTAAGCTCACTAGTGATCCCTTCTTATAATATAGCTGTTACCTCTAGGTATTCAGATCCCCATCTGCAAAATGTTTCGTGCACAAAAAAGATCATGAGGTAGTCCAACAACCATTTCCTGTGAAAGACAGGAAATGGATCAAATCTCCCCAGCTGGCTTTGCCTATTGCACGACCAGAGGAATGGTCATGGGCAAAAACTGCTGCAGCTGTCTCTGTAACCCTGGGTACAAAGGCATTGCCCACAGGCCCAGACCCGCCTGCACGGGTCAAAGCACCTTTAAGCCACGTGTGACGGGTTTGCAGTGCTGGGCAGGGGAAGTTAAGGGGAAGGATCACACTGCCCCTTGGGGTTGTTTTACTTCATCAGAACGACCAAAAGGAAGCTGGAGCAAGCCGCAGGCCTTTTGTACTACAGATTGTTCCCTTGGGCCTTCCTTAAAGAAATGGACACTGTGCTATTTTAAATCTGTTTTATAGTAATTTGAGTAGGTGATCGTAAGGTACTGTGACCAAAGCAGAGGTCAGACTTCCCTGTATGCTTACATTTTACTAAAGATACAATTGCTCAGAAAAAAGGGCACTGTGCATTCATTTGGACAGAAATGTTCTTTTGGAACCATGCTGAGTTCTTCTGGAATTTGTGGTTAAGCAAAATAGAATTATTATTATTATTTTTTAACCAGAACTACATTTGTCACCATAGCAACTTTGCAAATACTAGTAGCTCAAACGTCAGAGGATGTTAGTCCATTAAGGATTCTAAAAGAGCTTAGCTTTGAACAGTTATGAGTTGAGGGTCAATTTGTTCCCCTTATTGTCAACAGGAAATTGAAGACATTTCAAAAGCAAAATATACAATAAAATTATTAAGCTTTACAGAAGGAATTATTGTGTATTCTGCAAAGGTGAAATATAAGAAATTGATGGATGAATAAATATAACCTGGACAACTGTCATCACACCAGTGTAAAGAGAATTCATTCAAACCTTGTTCTTTAGACTTTCACTGCAGAGCCTTACATGAGTTTCTTTGCTTAAGGATGTAACTCCCTTCATTTTACTGCAGCCAGATGTGATTTTTCATTCTGTGAACTATGAGCCTGTGCATTCAAATGCTTCTTATTACCAAAGTGACTTATTTTATTCTTAGACTTTTTTGTCTGGTTTGCTTATGTCTCATCTTCTAAAGAATATTTTAAGCAACAAGAGATCTTGTCCTTGATAACAATTCCAAAGGCTTATGTTTTGCAAAAGACTCTAGTGCCAAAATACAACTGACTGTGAAAGTCAGTCAAATGTATCCCCACCCAACCTCACATCAGTGGGAACTTGGATTCAAAGAATAGAATAGGCTTATTGATGCTATGTTTGCTTTTAGATATACATTTCCGCTAATGGCTTCTATAGATTTTGATTTCCACAATTCTCCACAAAAGCCAACTCACAGGTCATTTAAAAAAGAGATTTTGCTGTTCCTTGCGTACATGACCTTTGAAATGACCGAGGCTTCTGATTATTCCAAAACACAAACCATTGTCCTTGTAAAGAACTTTAGCCTCAGGAAGATTGAAGACATGAAAAGGCAAAGCTGATGTTTGCAGTAAGCTGAATACAGCAATTCTTGTTCAATCTCAGTGACCTGGTGTATGTCAATAGTAATTTACCCTGTAAATCTTTCACATTCTAGTTTCATTGTAGGCAGGCAATCTGCAACATGCTTGAATTTTTATAATGTATAGACACCAGAGGGGCAGATTAATGCAGGAATTCAATGATCCATTACTTTCAGTGATCAACACAAGACTTGTTCTTCCTGTACTGCGATTCTGCCATATTCCTTGTCAGAAAAGAGCACTTGCTGAATGTTAACTAAAGAAATGCTATTTGCTTATCTTAAAACAGTGCTGTGTTTTCCACTAATGGTTCAGAGTACTATAAACTTACAGCAGGAAATCTCCAAAAGTTTTGGACTATTATGACAGAAGACTGTCAAAGATAATATGGAGGCTTTTTTCCTTTGTTTGCTGCAATGAAATACTATATATAAAAAAAATGTTCAAAACACAGCTTTGTGTTTTGAACAGAAAAATCCTCCTTTGTTTGAAATGAACCCTAAAGGAAATGCAAAGTTAAACAGTTCACACTGGCATATGTCCACACGCACACTGCTTCAGTGCTACCTAATTCTGCTTCTAGGAAATGCCTTGTAATACTTGTTAGTTCACAAAATATTCTTCTGAAAATATTGTTCTTTAGTTTAATAGATTATAATGAATTTTGTATTTCTGCCACTTCTAACACTGCTATTTACTGAAGGAGAAAATAAAACCAGTGTTGCCTAGGCAAAGCTATCCACTGTTACCTCATCTCTCATGAGCACACGGGTTTCAAAGTGAATATTACAATGCTTAAAATGGTGAACACACAATTATAAAGACCAAAGACGTTATTATCATGCACTATCCCCCTCCAAGTCTGCCAAAAAATTAAACGCCAGTTCTGGTTATAACCAAGCATAGTGAAATGCACTTTCATGACAGAGAGGAAGCAGTAGGTAAAAGGCCTGTGTTGCAGCACATTATCTTTTGGGAAAAGATCAGATACAAGCTTAAGGGGCTACATATATTCTCAGATGAGACTCTGCTGGAGATCTATGAAAGAGTCAGTTTAATAGAGAACTTGGTTCTAGCAGGAAGACTGAAATGAACCATGAAAGAACAAAACTTTCAAAGAAGTAGGAGACTAACCTTCATGCAGCAGTGTGACCCTGCACCTCTGAACATGCAAGACCTTCAAATAATTGTCTAGGCAATAACGGTGCGGTGTCTGTGCATGCAGCTTACAGGGAGTGTTTCACAGCATGATGGAGGGGTGTTCAGAAATACACAGCCTCAGCTGGCTGAAGTAGCCGAGATGCTGGAAGCCAAGGTAGCTAGCACAGAGCAATATGGGAGTACTGCTGTGATGTTACCATTGTGCAAACCAGCTTGTTCACATTAAATTATGTGATAAAAGCTCATCTGCACATCCACAAAGGAACATAGAGAGATGATGGCAGGTGGGACAACCCAAATAATATCCTGGCCATGGCTGCTTCCAAGTCTATTGCAGGAGCTATCAGCCTGTCAAAGGCCCATGTCCCCAAGACCAGAGGAGCACAGGGGCACAAAGGCAGGTGACAACACAAATTAAGGACTCAGAAGAAGAGATACCACATCCAGTCCCCTCCCAGGGCTGTCCCAGGAGAGCCTCAGCCCCACTGTGCAGGCGTGAACACCAGTCACCGTGGGTCAACACTGGAGGCTTGTATGCATAGGTGCCAGCAACTGGGGATACTGGGATCCAGGGGCTACTACTGGGCAGACTGAGTGTATGAACCCAGCTGACGGAGGGACCCATGCTGTATATATGTCTACACAGATATATATTCTCATTAGTGGACCTCCATGGTGCTCTGCCAGGGAGTGGAGCAGGATGAAGCTGTTGATGTTCTTTGTGGGAGTGCTCTGTGTGTCTGCCAATGATCTGTGTGGCTGACCAGGTATATATTCATATTACATGTGTTGTACATGTGTGTATTGTGTGCACATGGCTGGTGGGAATACATCTTCAGCCTCACTACTGGTTGGACATGGAGCATGGAGCCATAGCAGCCTTGCCTCTCTTGAGCTGTCAGATCCAGTGTGATGTATTTTCTCATAAGAGTTCAGACTGAACTCAGCTACGCCTGGGTAACACTGCATTGTACCCTGGAGAAACTGCTACAGAAGCCAAACCTGGCACTTGTTGTACTCTATGTATTTCAGGTTGCACTCACTGATTGGCATACCTTAGGTTTCACTCTGAATGTATCTCTGGAGTATCACTTTTTTACTAACTCATATGCGGACAGAACAAACATTAATTGTACCTGGAATAGTCTCTAGTATATTCTCATGCACAGGCAGCAAGGATAGCAAACAGATATATTTTATAAAGATATGCCCATATAGTAAATATATCAGGAATATGAACTTTTAGAGACAGCCACCATCTGCATATCACTGTTTGGACGTAGAGCACATCCAAGGATGCCTGTCATCCCTAGAGGGGCTGGTTTCTATGGGCTTTTTATATGAATTATGTAGTAAGTCACATGCACTGACAGGGGAGAAGCAACCTAATGAAAATGCTCCAGAAGGGGCCCATGTATAATGTTTGTTCCAGCAAGTTCAGGGAACATGTTGTACTTCTGATGTTCTGGTTTCAGAAAGGAGTACACAATTAACTGGAGTGCATCATCTTGCCAGGAAAACATATAAAAAAACCCAAAGCAAAAAAAAACCCCAACAACCCAAAAGCAAATTAACAAAACCTCTACGAAAACTTTTTAAGTTACAGTTATGTTGAGTTTGCTGATTGATCCTTAAAATTCTGCCATCTCTGTCTATAGCATGTTGCCTCCAAAGCCCATTAGCTGAACTATCAGGGGTTGCAGTGTAGTGATGAGATCTGGGGTAGAGTCCAGCTTATCTATTCTAAAACTTTCTCACTTTAAGTATTTGGTGAGGGGGAGTGTCAGAGAAGCAGTTATGAGTTTGAAGGTGCGTCCAAAAGCATTCAGTGTCCCCAGTTGAACTTCCTCCCTTTATTTGCAAGTGAGCGTGCCAAATGACTGGCTACCTCTGAGCAGGAAGGCTTGCTTTCCCACTTTTTCAGTAGATATAATCTTCCTTTTGTAATTGAGGCAATGGAGGGTATCTTTCCCCTCTTCCCCAAGTCCCCATCCTATGACGTGGGAAGGTACGGCATAGCCCTCTCCAACGCCCAACATAGACTGGGGTGGTAAGGGGAAACTCTACAATCCCCATCTTTACAGAGGACAGGATCATGTCAGGAGCCCTTTCCCACCCTCCTTGTCTGTGCCTTGTCTGGCACTCTCTCCATTCAAGCTGTATTTTCCACAGGCTGAGTCTGAGTTCTCCCTCATACTACCAAGTGTCTTCTATACTTCAGTGTGTACCACACGCTCCATTCCTTTCCCCATGCCCTCCTTGATGTGCCTTAGGAATGCCCCTGTATCTTGGAGTTTTCCCATCTCCTCTCTTTGTCCCACTCATCTTTGGGATATGATGGAGAATATAAGAGATGATACAGAATTATTCTATGCAACATGTTAAATGATTGCAATGCTCAATCTTGGTGGCCATTTGGAAGCTGGCTCTGTACCAGCTGCTCTGCACTTGGCACTCAGACCCTGCCACAGGGAGGTCAGGGAGAGAGGTGGCCTCAGGCTTTCCATCTGTTCTCCAGTGAGTAATCCACTGTTAGTGGGAGACAAGCCATCCCAAATGTATAAACATACCAACCAAAACCACCAACTCAACTTTCTGATTGGGATTTTGAAGACAGTGCTGAGGTTAAAAATTTGAAGCACTCTGAGCAAAAACAAGACAGAAGAGTCCTGGAGTACTTGAATACTAGACTTTTTGTGGCTATGGTTACTGGCATAGTAGGAATATACTAGAAATAATTAGTGATAACATCAGTAATAATAAAAAAAATCCTAACGTTTGCCAGAGTTCGGCTGAACTGATGAGCAGCTGGGGACATACACAGCCCAACAAACAACTAGCTTTGAGAAAGAGCTCAGGAACGTTCCTTCCTTACTGATGGGGAAGATCTGGATATTTATAACTTTTAAATGCAAACTATTGCTACTCATTTCATCATTCTGGCATGCTCCAACTGAGGGCCATAAAACCTCAATAATTATGGCTAATAAAAATTCTTTTACCTATTTTACCTTTATAATTGTTGAAGCAATTAGTTAAAACCAAGAAAAGCAATCAATAAAGGAAATAATGATCAAAATAGAAAGCTGAGGTAGATGAAGCTATGACAGGAATGGGGAAATTGCACTTTGATCCTTCTCATCGAGGATTTAAATCTACTGGATGTCCTAGCATCTCCACTTTTGTTCAGAATACATGTCATATACTGAATTGTGATGCTTATTTTCAGTGACTGTACCAGCACCTGCTGACTGCAAGTGCTTATTAACATATGATAGAGAATAGACTAAGATGTCTCAGCAACACACGAGTGTTGAGCATGGATGGAGGGGGGTAAAGAAGGGGAAATAATTAACAAAATAAATTTCTTCCATCCTCAGTATCACAAAGCAGCAAGGGAAAAGGATCTGGGGAGAAGTGCATGTAATAGCAAAAAAGGGGTATACTAAGCCCTTTACTCTTGCAACAAAGTGGAATATATGAATATTGGCCAGGAGTGACTGTATTTGATGTGTCAGTTATTGTTTATACAATATTATGTTTTCTGTCTGGATTGAAGGGCAAATGAATTGAAAAATGCCTCATGATTGTGAAATAAGCTGATATTGAAGAAACCAGAAGAATGCCAATGACTCACCACTCCTTCTCACAGGCTTTATCTTCCTTGTGCAGAGCCAAAGAGCGCACCATGCAATGAAAGGCTACACAGTTAACCTTCCCTTGGAGGAAGATAAATTGATGATGCAGAAGCTGCATGACAGGTGTGACACTAACAAATTTCTGGTTCATTTTCAGCCAGAAGGCTAGTCAAAATGCACATTACCCAGAGCATCACAGGTTTTCATCATTCTGGTAGGAATTGCGTTTACTTTAAGGAAAATAAATTTAGCTTTGCCAGTGAACAAAACACAAAAGCTACCTTAACAGAAGGTTCCACTACAAGTTTCTGAGGCCATAACTTCATTTTATAAAGTTACATGCCACATTTCAGTTTTGGTTATAGGTTATAATTAAAATTAATCCAGTTCTTTTGGAGGGTAAAACTGAACCAATCTTTAATATATACATTTTTATAACATTATGCAAGGAAATATGACATGTCATTTTGCAAAAAGTTTAGTTACTCAAAAAAAAAAAGAAAAAAAAGAAAAAGGAGAGAACAGCTAAAGATGTAAGAGCTGATATTCTCTGTGTGTTTATGACATTTACTCTTATGCAAGCATCTTAGTGATAAACCATTACCATAATTGTAAAGAGAAAGTATATGCTTGCTCACTAATGTCCACTCTGGGTCTCCATTTAACACAATGCAGAACTGATATGGCATTGATAACTATGTAATTCTGTGTGCTACCCAAGATGGGAGGTAGGCATCATAGAGACTGATCAATCAGAATTTTTTTTTCTGATCAACCATTTCTATCTGTTCTTACCTTGCACACAGAAGTGCCTTTCCATACAGAATACTCTGCTGAGTACTTCATTGAATTGTATTCCATTTTTAATGTAATATACAAATTATTTTCTTAATAGTCCATAAACTAACGGTGCCTTTTCTGTACAGTGTTGTTTCAAATAAGAGTACAAAGAGCCTGTTGTTGTCAGAAGACTATTTTCTGACACTAAAGTGCAAATCCACTGGATAATGGTATATGGTATCAAATTAATATATTGTGGGCAAAAGACATTCATGTTCAAACTGTAATTCTTAATGTATGTCCCTTTACTTGGAGTTATAACAAAGGACCAGAAGCCTGCATGGCATACTTAATTTGTATTAATCAGGTTGCACATGTCTTTAATTTTGGCACCTTTGGCAAAGTCTCTGTATCCTGCTTTCTTCCCAGCTGTCAAATACACCTTGAAACTACTTTCCAATACTAGGAGCCCAATTATGCACTTACTACACTTAAAAAAAAAGACTGTGCTCTAAGTTAGTACTATACTCTGTATCCTTCCTCCCCAACACCTCCTGTGCCTGAGCTCTGATGGCCACCTCTTCAGAAGAAAAGCCCACCAGGTGAGGTGTTTTCCTGTACCTGCATAGCCAGCACACCACAGCTGGCATTTAAAACAGCTGGCAGTGAGTCTAAGAACAGCCTTAGGCAGAGTAAGATGTGACACACCTTACACTGACACACACTGTATGTCACCCTGACATTGCAGAGCCTGGAGACTTTTTTGTCATGGAGGCAGATGACAAGGTACTCATATGGAAGATCCTGACCTAATCCTAGGCAAGGTGGACATTGGCTGAAGGTGTGCAGAATTAATAAAAGACAGTAAATTCCCTGTCGAAGTCAACTGTGTTTCATTCCTTTTCTGACGTGTACTATATACTTCTTTTCCAGGCTTTTTGTTTAGAAAAGTTGAACAGATGTTTACACAGACAGTGGAGAAGAGACTACAAAATACTGTGTTAGACATTGAGGGCAAAAAGATCTTCCAGCTTACTTCCTTGTATTTTGTGTCATGAAAAAACAATATAAAATACATTTCAACATTTAATTCTTATTGACAGGAGTACAAAATCCTCTCTTATAACAAGGTTTACTTATGAGCAGGCCAACTAATATAACACATTTTCCACAGTGCGACACTGTAACAACACATAATGAACAATTTTTATGTCATGTATAATGAATGCCGCAAGCTGTATCATATTGTGGGAAGTGATTTAACAACTCACCACACAGACAAAAGGTTGTACATTTTAATTTTCTCCCCACTGAGAAACCCACCATTACATTATCATCCTTCAAAGCTACTACTACACATGCACAGTACACACAATCATCAAAAATTAGGATTTGAAAGGAGATGGAAAAAAGTATTTTCAGGAAAATAATATTCATGGAAACAATAAAAGGCAAAATACAGTCTGCACTAGCACATCTTTTGACTATCCCCATGGTTTCATGTTCCAGATGCTTCCAAATAAATGATCCTGTTAATCACCAATTTATGTTGATTGCACAGACTGTCTCTGGAACTCTGAGTAACGACCCTAATCAATACAGCTGATCCTAACTCTGGTGTTTGAAAAACATAGCTGTGAAAAAAGGGTAGTACTGAAGTAATTTACTAAAGCAACTACAGCATCTGTTTGAGTATATTACACTTTTAAGTAAATGAGCAATTTGCTGTCACTTAGAAATATATTTTTTGCTTGCCGTTTTGTATCCATATATATACATATATAAGGAAATAGATACAGACACATATGTATGTGTCCTCATATTTGCTATTTTTCTTTCTCACAGTGATGTGTTTTTGATAATTAAAAAAAAAAAGAGAAGATAGTTAAGCAAGCAATACTGATGCTGAGCAAGTCCTTTTGGTTCTACATGCTCATATCTAATACTTCCCTCTTCACTGCACCAGCAGCGGTCCCTTAACCCTGGACTCTACTACTCTGCCGAAGAGCCTCTCTTGCACTTCTGGGGTTATCTGTTAGCCTCTTGCCTTCAACCCCAAACAGCACCTGCACGGCAGTGACATTTTGGAAGTAGCAAAGATTTACAGGCACAGTCAAGTTCTTTTGGTTTGTAACAACATTGATAGTTCTGTAGCTATAATTTAGCTGGGTCACATTATTTATGAGTTATTTATTTTTCCTTTTTCTCTTTTAAATAGCAAATCCAGATTCATATTTGCAATATATGTGGCAAGTATCTGGCAACAAGATGTCCCTATTTTAGGGAACTTTTCATTAAACAGTTCTCTGGAATTCTGGACTGACCCTGACTTTTTACTGTCGTATCTCATTATGAAATTCATTGCATATTTGTGGCTATTAATCCCTTTC
>NW_010511027.1:1717-8939 GCF_000687285.1 Phaethon lepturus | reverse complement strand
AGGAATGCCTCCCAAGTTTATCTCTCTTCTCAAATTCACTGGTTTGGATTTTATTTCCTCTGTTGTTTCAGCTTTCATTTTTCAAGTTCAAATGAATTCTGCTATTGCTTTTCTTATATCTGATCTTGTTAGATCATTTTGAGTTATTATTCTTATTATATTTCTTATTTGGTGTTTTGAATTCTGTGATTCTGTGATATGCACATAAATTGTGTTCTGAAATGCTAGTGTTCATGTTTTAATGAAGGGGTTAAAACAATCAATCAGACCTAATTTTAATGACTGAAAAATCTTACTAGGTCATTGAAGCCTTCTGTGATAAATTATCATGGATTACCCTTGTGAAGGGTTCATCCAGCTTGTAAGCCATGTGTCAGAGCTATCAAGTCATTTTACTTCTTGTTGATAAGATAGACAGCATTATTTTACTAAAACACCAAGGATATGTTACTTCTATAATAGTACATTTTATACCAGAACGGGTATAAAGCCTATCAGCATTTTTTCTTTAAAGTTACTTATCTTCTGTCTTCTGGAAGGAGAGCAAAGGAAACATTCAGAGCGATACTTGAACCCTAGGCATAAAAATGTGATCCCACCATTGTGTCCTTGCACCAAGACTTCTTTGGAAGTGATTTCCCTATGTGGCTGTACACTTGCAAGCACAAGAGATTTTCAGTCCCCAAGGCCTGAAATTTTGAGTCAGAATATGTGGCCTAGTTTTAATCTGAACACTAGAGCTTCTGCCTTTTTTCACAGATACCTGAAATTGAACTGGCAAAATGGCAACTACCTTAATCTCACTGTTAACTAATACTGGTCAATCAGATGAGTATGACTTACATAATTGTACTTTTTTTTTTTTTTTTTGGAGGCCCTGAAGATAAATTTTGAATTAGTCTGGTCATACTTTGCTTTTGGGATGCTGCTGATCAAAATTCATTTTGTGAGGGATGCCAGGAGCCAAAGACAACAGTAAAAACCATTTCATTGTCTACATCCTCCCTGGCACAGGGTGGCAGGATTGTCTTGCTGACTGACCCTGCAAGCAAATAAACTGCAGACTTATTTCTCTTGACTCACAGAGGACGATAGAAGGCATTAGACTTTAGATTTTATTTGTAGGATTAAAAATAAAGCAAGAAAGTAAGTTGTAAAAAAGTGAGAGAGTTGTGTATTCATTCAGGATATCAGTAGTGCTGCTACCTGATTTGTGAATCAAGAGACTGTGTTTATATATATGCATGAGTGTGTGTGTATATATATATTTGCCTCACAAACCCTAGCTATTATGTGTTTTAATTTTGTTCTCCATCACAGTTCTTCAAACAAAAGTATAGTGCCTGTCCCTCACCCCAGAAGCCATATTTAAAAATCCTGAGTGTGGCATAAGCTGTCAGCAACATGTGCAGGCATGAATACAACTTTTTAGTAAAAGATTTGGAGATCAGATTTAAAACTAACACTTTTGAAAGCTGAACACAGTGGCATTTTAATACAATATAGCCTAACCTCTCCTAGGGCTCATGCTGAACTTCCATGAATTAAAGTTTACCTCACTCTGCCTGTAAACACTTTGAAGAATACCATTTAAACCATGTTAGCTAACACATTTTTAAGGTTACAACTTCCCTCTGGTAAAAAAAAACAAGTGTTTAATATTGTCTTACTGACACTTCATTACTGACTTCATTGGGTAGAGACCCCCTCTTGGAGGACATAACGGTGTGCATTAAACATGTGTTTGAGTAGACAGTAATCTTTGGATGAAAAGCTCATAAGGGCAAGCATCACAAAGTCAGAAGTTCACCAGTGAAATTGTGTTGTGTCCCCAGAGCGATAAAGTGAAGTAAGGTACTGGAAAATCAAGAGAATAAAACATTTCCTATGCACTGTTCCAGAAGTGAAAGCCTAGAATTGCAAAGAAGTGTGAATGAATGAGCTGGACAACAGGTCTTTATGAGGCATGGAGTAGAGGAAGGACTGCACTTTACCAGAGTTTCCAGTGTGGTTGTAACTATCCCAAAAAAGTGTATTTTGCCCTTTAATGTAATAAACTATCACGCACTGCCAACTCTGATCTTATAGCAAATCAAAATAAAGCAGTAAAACTTTTGCCCGTATAACCACATCCCTATTAGAGATTTCTCTTGGCAGAGCTAGACAGCTTAAAAGTCACAACTCTTCACAGCTCTGACACAGATGGGCTGGCAGAGTTCTTTTTGGGTGTAATTAATCTGGTGTATTCTAGACAACTACTTTAGAATAAGATAAGTAATGAGCGAAATGTGTCTGTTTCTTGCCACTGACTAGAAGGGATCCTCATGTGTTTAATTTGGGTATGGATGGCTGCAATGTAGTAGTTAAGTTTGTTCTGAGGAGTCTCACCCACAGCTTTGGATGTTGTCAAGGTCTCCAGGGTTCTAGAACTCACTAATAGACTACAAGATTTGTCTACAGAAAAGTAGTATCAGGTGAAGGTTCCCCACGCACCTCTACCATCTCTACCAACAGTAGAGATAAAAACTAGCAAACATTCAAGCAGTCTTATCTCATACCAAAGAAAGATTTCTGCAGAGCTATAACACTCAGGAGACAGTTTAGCTAATGACCATATATAAACTTTGTTTTTATTAAACACTTTTAGCCAAGGCTGATCCCCTAAGGCATGGTCACTACCTGTAACTCAAGAAGGAAAAACACAGGACTTAGCCTGTGGCAGACTAAAGAACAGCTGAGTACACCTCTGCATGTATTGCAGAACTGCAGAAGGGTTACGTTCTGGGGCAAGATGGCACCATCTCCTGCCATTCAGCTTCCTTTCCCCCTTTTATTTACAGTCTCCATTATGTGATCTCTTTCACAGAAGCAGCAGAGGGCCTCTCCTCTTTTATCTCTGCTATGGATGTAGTATTAGTCTCCTCATATTCCTTCATATGGTTTCAGTCTAAACCAAGCATCCCCAAGGCAAGTGGAAAAAAAAGTGATGGGTGGACATGAAGAATTCCTCATGAGGAGGTCTGGGCATATTTACTAGGCTGAGCAGGTAAGAAATGCCAATGTCATTCTCCTCTCTCATGTGGAAAACCTATGGATATCATCCTGACCCTTGACCAAGTTGCAGGCCAAATTTTGCCTTTTCCTTATCATTAGAGATGCAGAGAAACATCAGCCTGGGAGACAGAAGGACAATGGATGCAGGGACCTATATTTCCCAAAGACCAGGTGCTACTAGAGACTCCAACTTAAGTAGAGAAAAATGGGATTCTGTGGATCACTTACAATCAGTAAGAATTCCTTGTGAGTATCCTAAATGCTACAGCAATTAGCTCCATATGAACCATTTAAGAATTTATGACCAGAATCAGCTGTAAAATAAGTACTAAACACACTGAAATGTAATAATATGTATTCAAAGAGAAGGCAAACTCTCTGCTGTTTTTTTGCAAGCCCAAGAACTAACTCAACTGCCACAAAACAGAGCTGGGGGGAAAAAAAGAAATAGAACATACCGAGGTTAGCAAACCTAATTTCTTCCCTTGAGTTTAGTTCAGCTATATCAAGTCTGTGACCACTACTCAAGGTCCAATGACTCTAATGCTAGTTTCTGAAGTGTTAATTTGCTATGCAGAAACTCAGCATTCATTATTTTCTCAAAAAGTAAAACTTCAGTCATTTTGGTTGTTAAGGCTTCTGACAACAGAAGGCAAAAGCAATGCTACTGCTTGTATACGCAGGGAACCAGAAGCCCAAATGCTACCAACAGCCTCGCTCACCACTGCTGGGTATAACTCAGAAAGGCCTTTTAGACAGTGCTCAGGGAGGACAGTTACTCTTCTGACCATTTGTCTGTGAATGGTGTCACACTGGACTGTGAGTGTATTTGGGGGATAACCATGCATTTCCCTATGCTGATCAGCATAGCCAAAAGACTAAAAGGGAGGAGTGATGTATCTGAAAAGCCTAATGGTATTAACCACTAGGTACCACAATAAAGAGAGGCCATGGCTGTCTTAATCTAGGAAAATTCCTGGATTTCACTGAAGCTAAATACTGCATAGCAACATTTGAAAGCAAAGTCTGTGCTGTTCACAGCTGAATGGGAGGTTACAGCAAACCTGGCTTCATTTATACATGCCTTTGTCAGCATCTGATGGGATTAGAGCAAGAAATCGCTGCGTATAAAACCTTTACACCTCAGAAACTTCAGCTAGCCCTCATTGTCGTCTTAGAAATGTGTGCTGCTCTGAGCTCATTTAACCCTATAGGCATGGGGGCTGCAGGTCAGAGTCACAAAAGGAATTTAAGTGGTTAGTTTCTAGCTGCCAAATTTTACTGTGGTCTGAGTGTTGGTCTCTCTTTTCAAGATTTGCCCAAGACAGCTAAAATGTCATCTCCAGATTGTTATCTAACATGAGGACTTTACTGATAGCTCTGCTCACAGACACAAGGTGTCCTCTGTAAGTAGGTTTTTGTGGTATGGACTGTGGATTTGCAGATTGGGGAACTGCCAGGGGGACCCATCAAGTGGTAAAGAGAAGGTCAATGGTACTCTATTAACAGAAAACAGAAATTTCAAGCAGGTGGCTCAGCCTCATCAGGGCTTGTATTCAAAGATACAAACAATGACCACTTCTCAGATAGACAGTCCATAAAAAGGAACGTATGCAATCCAAGGTCAATTTGAAGCACAGATGTGGGAGGTTTGGGAGGGGAAGCAGAATGAACTGCAATGCAACTGAACTGCTCTCTTTTCATGAGGGCCACAGAGCCCCTCGGGAACATGCAGAGAGCTTCCAGAGAAACTTGTCCCTTGGACCTAGTGCTTTCCACAACAAAACCATGAGCTCCAGGTGAGCATCGATAGCTTCAGTCTTCCACACTGAAGTAGAGAAAAAAATTTGGACAACGAAGTTTAAATCTGTATTCTCTTTTCCCATTTGTCATAGTAGTGCTGAATAGATCAATCATTTCATAAACAAATTTTAACTCCTACCTTCTGGACATCTGGCAGGGGAAGGACTTAAAAGGAAGAGAGGATGTGACTAAGAAAGAAATTATGAGCTATCTGAAACCCATCCAGTTAAGTAACATGTGGCATGCATGAGCAGATGCTAAGGGATAATCAAGTACCTTTTCTAACATTTGTGGTAGATAATCTCTGAAGGCTGAAGTGCCATGCTGTCCTTAAACAATTTAGAATAAGAGAGTAAATCAGAAAAAAAATAGAGACCACTGAAAGTGATACAAAAGGTCCTACTAATTTGTTGTAAATTGCATGTTACATATTTATATATCATGCGTGAGTGAGCGAGTCTGAGAGAAAAAACAAATAGCCCTAATCTTTCTAAAGCCCAGAACAAATATGCTGTATTTTTGTTAATATAATACGATTGCTAAATTAGAAAATCTTTCCCCCCTCTCTTCAATTTTGCCTTGAAGGTTTTTCTAAAATTTTTACATAGTATTTAGAAAACCCTCATCGATTCTGAAAAATGGCTGCTTAAATAGAAATCTGATGAATAACCAGTATTAAACAAAAAGAAATGTCTAAAAGCAGAAGACACCTATAAATGATAAAAATCCTTAATATAACCAAAATTCAGTTTGCTGATTCACTTCCTACTTAGTCATGCAGAGCAAAAATAAATATTTAAAAGCAAGGTAAATTAAGAACATGCTCTCAGTGTGGAAAAAAAAAAACCCACAAAACCACTTGAATGTAAACAACTCACCTGGAGAGAAGAGATATATGAGAAGGAGGTAGCTGCTATATGGCACACCGAAATGGAGTTGGGCCTATAGCACATATAAGCAATATGCACAAAGCCATCTTTGGCTGCTTTCGGGAGAGAGGCAGGGGTGCTGCAGGAAGATACCACAGAATCCTTATATGGAAAGACGACAGCGTGGCACAGCATGCAAAGCAGGGTGAATTAAATGTGCTGATTAAATGAACAGCTTGCTTTTTGTACTTCAGTGAAGTTCAAAGCTTTCTGGCCAACCACTTTAAGCATACCTTATATATGACTTATGTTATAAAACCCTGATGCAGAGAAACAGTAGGTGATGCAAAATCGATCTCTTCATATGCCTCTGTCCCTCACCTTTGTTCAGGGCTCTAAAAAGAGCACATAGTACTTTTTCATGTAGGTATAAATGCTAACGGCTGGGGGGAGGGAGAGACCCGCCCCTATACCACTGCGGAAGGAAACTGAGGACAACGTCCTCTATCCTGACCCCCAAAAGATAGCACAAACGTGTTTCCCCAAAATTATACCTCGGGCATGCTGTTCGCTCATTCCTTGTGTGCAGGCCTTTAGCTAAGTAATTTGTGGTAAAACAGTCAGTGTTGCCTGCCCTGTTAAGTGTATGTCTCCAAGCAGCAGGACACCTGGGCTCTAATCCTGGTGGTAACAGGGTCTGACTGCTGACCGCAAATCCACAGCACGGAGTAAGGTGGCACAGGTGGTCCTGAGGTCTCACTGTGAAGAGCAGGAGGTCTAATACCTTTGGTTAGAGAGGCCAAAGGGAAAGCATACACACCGCAACTTCTAATTCTCAGATTGAGGACAAGAGGAAGAGAAGTATTTTTACTTGTAATCTGAAGCATTGTTATGTAAATCACTGACAGACACTAACTGTAGCATCCTAGCACATTTTGGTTTGGTTTGTTTTTTTAGCAATGTATTTTGTGCTGTAACACTTCAAATTTGATGACAACTATTTTCAGAGAAAGGACATCTAAGATTTGGAGTCTTGCTGTCCTGAGCTTTGAATTTGGGTGTTGAGTTCTACTAAACTATGTTGGTTGTTCCAGTTCCTCAATACGGATTTACGAGTCTATTTTTACGCTGTCAATACTCACGGAATGGTTAGAGCTATGCTCTGCTTGACCTCACACAGATACACTAAATGGATGCAAACACTAAAACATCCCTCTTTCCGAGCTGGCCCACAAGCCGTAAGAACTGCAAGCCTCTCATCTTCAGTGCTTCCTAAGGATTTCCAGCATAGTGTGTGATACTTGGACATGAGACACCCACATATTTGACCTTGAGGTGATCTTGCCATGATCTGGCTCATGGCGCAGTTCCCACCCCCGGCACTAGAGGCTCTCTCGACGAGTGGCCATCGCCCTCCCAGAAGAGGCCCAGCCATGGTCTCCACTCGGCTGAAGGCCGTGTCCAGAAGGAACGTGGTGCGCCAGACCGCGCTCACG